>NC_058146.1:15980578-16208078 GCF_011075055.1 Mangifera indica
GCCACCCCTTATGTCAAGACAATGTGCCCCAAATAATTTATCTCTGCCTCGCCGAATGCACATTTCTTCTAATTCATTGTAAATTGGTGGTTTCGAAGCAGTTCCAATACCACTCGTAGCGGCCTCACATGGTCTTCGAACCTGCGACTGTAAACAAGAATGTCATAAAAAAAACTAATACATATTGGCATAGATATGGCCGAAACAGTTCATTCATCACTCTTTGGAAAGTAGCAGGTGCATTCAAAAGCTCGAAGGGCATTACGAGAAATTTGTAATGTCCGTCATGTGTCTGGAACGTTGTTTTCTCTGTATCTTCTTCCTTGATGCGGATTTGGTGGTAACTCGACTTCAAGTCGAGTTTACTAAAAACAGTAGCTCTTGAAAGCTCATCTAGGAGTTCATCGATAGTAGGGATAGGGAATTTGTCCGAAATTGTGATTTTATTAAGCGCATGATAGTCAACACAAAATTGCCACCCCTCGTCCTTTTTTCTCACAAGAAGCACCAGACTTGAATAAGGGCTCACACTAGGCCGAATCACTCTAACAGCCAGCATTTCTTGCACTATCCGCTTAATCTCGTTCTTCTGGAAGTGAGGGTATCTATATGGTCTGATGTTGGGAGGTTATGCCCCCGAAACAAGTTGAATGGCAAGATCACATCCCCTTTTGGGGGGCAATCCAGTGGGTTCCTGGAATAAGTCTTGATATTCTTATAGCAATGGGTTGAGTCTCGGATCGCCAACGACCCCGTTCAGTTCAATATTCTGTGAGGTTTTTCTATATTCTATCCAAAGTCCTTCACCGCCTTCCACCAAGGAATTGACTAAGGCTTTCAATGTGGATTCCATTCTACACATCGAAAGGTCGTCGTTAATCCTCACACGCTTTCCTTGCCACTGGAATTTCATGGTCTGTAACTTCCAGTTGATTCTTACCTCTCCCAGTTTGCAGAGCCAATCCACCCCCAAAATCACATCTATCTCCCCCAGCTCGAGGGAAAAGAATTCTTGAGTCACAAAAATTCCCTGAAATTTTAATTCAATTTCTGGGCATCTCCCTACTCCTTTAATCTTTTTATTGTCCCCTAAAGTAATTGTGAACCTGGTGGGGACCGTCGGTAGGCTCAATTCTTCCACAAGGATGCATGAAACAAAACTATGGGTAGCTCCACTGTCCAATAGGACTAACACCTTCCTTTTCCCAATTTTTCCAAAAACTTTCATAGTTTTTGGGTTATGGAATGCGTTTACCGAACTGGATTGCATGGTCAATTCCATCTCCTTTTCTTCCAAAATGGCTTCCAAACCATCACTTTTCAGCTCAGCTTCCTCATCTTCTTCCTCCTCTGAAGTGATCATAACCTTAATTTGTCGATTATTGCAACGGTGGCTAGGGTGGTACTTCTCGTCGCATCTGAAGCAGAGCCCCTTCTCTATCTTCATTCTGAATTCATCGTTAGAAAGCTGTCGATAGGGGCGTTCGTGCGGCGGGTGGCTCACAGGGGCCACCGAACTCGTTGCTTCTCTGCTCGGATGGGTCTCCCCTGTATTTGTCGAATAAAAATCTCTAGGGTGGGAAAAATATGCGGGTTTATGGAGTGGTTGGGTCAAGTTGGAGTAAGCATTGGGCTGGGGCGGAAGATTGTGTCGGGTGTAATTTTGGGCTGGTAAGGTGCGTTGGCTCGAGCTCTAGAGGCCAGAATAAGTGGATTGGGCTGTCGTTGATGGGCTCAAGGAGTGAGGGACGAAAGGGTTAGATGGCTAGGGTCTTGGGCTTGGGCGGGTAACCCGGGTCCCTGGTCGGAGCCCCATTTTGGCCTCCAAAACCCAGTTTTTGTCTTCAATCTGCAGAGCTCTCTCCATCATCTCCTCCAAGCAACGAGGATTAAACCCATTCATCAAGGTTTCCTCAGTCACCTCTTCGACTGCCGTCGACAGAACCTCAAACCTTAGCCTATAATTTCGAACCGAGTCAACCTGTCGGAGGGACAACAATTCTTCGTAGGGGGTGCGGTCTTGGCTCGCTAGAAACTGCTTCAACACCTCACTTTGGAACTCTGCCCACCTTCTAAAAGCTTGTCGTTTCTTCCTCCATCTATGCCAGCTGAGCGCTTCACCCTCCAAGCAAACACCAACAGCCACCAACTTTTCAGCCTCCGTTAACCTGTTGACTTCAAAATACCTTTTAGCCTTGAACATTCAGTTGACGACATCTTCTCCATCAAATAACGAGAGGTTTAGCCATCGGTAAGGTACGTCCCTATGATCCCCATCTAGTTCTATCACTCTACCTCTATCACCCGAGGTCTCCACCTCCTCTCCTTCTCTCCTTTCAACTCTAGGAACGGGCACCGTCGTTTCTCCCATCGGAGGGGAGTAAGATGGCGACGGCTCTTGACCGACTGGAGTCTTTCCTCGGTCATCGGGTTCTCGTCCCAGCGTCGCACCTTGGAGGTCCCTCAAATAATTTTTAATCGTCTCCAAGTTGGTTTCCAAACCTTCCATTCTTTGGTTAATTTCACCCATCTTAATTCCTAGCTCCTCCACCCTTTCCTTGGTGTTCGTTGTCTCCCTTTCCACTATCTCCATCCTAGACTCCATCCTGGTCATCTCCCCTCTTGCTCTGATACAAAGTGATACGCACTTGGCTTCTCCCTTTGTTTCCCAAGCAAAATTTCTAGAAAATCACCACACAGCAGACCTGCAGTTTCCTTCTCCATCCCTAACCACGCCAACACACAACTTACCAACCCTTAACAATTTCGACAACCATCAGAGTTCAATATTGTAAATGAACAAGCAATGAAACAGTGTCTGTATCAAACTATAAGCAATGAAACAGTGTATTCATTCAATTCCAGTTCTGTATACAATAAGTTTAATTGCAGAATACTTTCTTTCTGATTCCAGAATCTAAATCTACATTACAAAATAATGGAGAATAAATTCCACAAAACAGTAACAACTCCTTCCACACGGCATTCGAGAGGCTTGCACTCTCCCTTACTTCTTTTCCGAATTTTCCTCTTTTTTTGCCTCCTCCCTACTCCCCTCCTTTTCATCTCTTCCTTCCACTCTCACCAACTCTCTACCACATATCATTTCCTCTTTTGGAGCTTCCTGGTCAGTGTTAATTGCCACCTGGGCCAATTGTTTTTCGCCAAGCTAGACAAGTTTTTTCCTACGTATAACATATACATTAGTTCTAACATATAGTAATTAATTAGCAAAGACATTTATCATGAGTGAGGGGTAAGGAGACATTAAAATAATATTCTCTACACATAGCCTTGTTTTGAGTGAACTAGTACAAGTAGCGCATGTTCTTTCTCTAGACTATTGAGTGTAATTGTTTGTTTTTTTGATTCCACACACTCTCTAGTTCGTTCAATTACCCCGTTCCCTAGTGTTTTTTGTTCATAGATATTTTGTTCATTGTGCCTTGCTAGTTTTCTTAACTATAGTTTAATAATTTTTTTTAAGGAAAATCACCCACATGAAGTTTCCTATATTGAAGTAAGCAATCAGAGCACCATAAATCAACAAAACCAGTTTTGTTTGCCTGTGAAATCTGATATGATTCCAACTTCCAAACATTTTCCTATCTTCCATAGTATAGACCATACATTAAAGAGAATGATAGCCTCTCCAGGATCATTTGCCCTACTTATCATCTGATGAATTATTACTGAAATGGCGCAATTACTGTTAATCAATATCTAAAATTGAAAGTCTACAATATTATGTTTGTGTTACAGTGGCCATCAGTTGAAGATTCATCTTAGCATAATACCTTTACCCACAATATATTTTTTATCTTCTCTATGTACAGATTGCTTTGAAACAGGAAAGTATAGGTGAGACAGCTCCATTCTGGAACTTTTCTGCGGCTTCATGTTCAGATCTTGAAAGGGCAGTGCCAAATGGTGCTGCTGTACCAAAAACAAATGGATCACTGAATGGGAATACCATTACATCCTCAGGGGTATATGCTTATGTTCATAGTTTTAAATTGTCAAGCCCTGCAGGATTGTTTGGGACTCTTTGGTATCAATAAGTTATATGTTCACCATAAAACATCACGATATCTTAGTGAACAGTCTGCAAGTTGTCATTTCTTGTATGAAGGTTGTTGTATATCCTGTGGAGCCTGACGATGACTATCCAATGAAGAATCTTGGGTCTTCTCTACGATGAAGATGTAAGGGTCTTGACAAGCATGCATTTACAATCAGGAGTTGTTCCATTGCCTTTGATGATGTGAGGTTGTGTGAGATTTCTAGGAGTTAGTTCTTCTAAAATTTGTATTTTGTATTTTTACACACTCACACACGGAAGCACATCACTTACAATAAGAAGTTTATGATTCAAAATTGTAAAGTGACGCAAAACCTTGTCATGTTGTTCCTTCGGATTGATATGAGCATCTAGATTCTTTAGTCTGACTTAGGTAAAGCTCAGCAAAAACACTCGATAAATTGCATTGTGCACAGGCTACTATTTGAAGTGAGATTTTTTTTTTTACTCTATTCTTTGGGAAATTCAATCAATTTCTGAATGTATTTTCATCTTGGTACTCTTCCAGTCTTAAATGGTGAAGGCGGAGTTGTTCTCATACTGGTGAAGGCAGCCTAGATTCTCTCCAACACACAACCACACATACACAGAGTTGTTTTCCTCCTCTTTGGTGCTGCATTTCTAATTCTCTTATTTTTATGATACAGTCAAGGGGATTTCAGTCACACACTTTATCTATGCTTGTAAATGACACTCCCAGAATTCTCAACATTGTTAACGGGGTTATATCTTGAAGAGGTTATAAAATTCAGGTCAGTTTTGTGTTGAATTGCACTCCTGTTGTCCTTTATCAAATCTCATGACTTATTGGTGCGCTGGTTTTCTTGTCACTTCACTTTCAGAGTCTTGCCGTGGGGCCAGCTGAAGGGGAGAAACTTGCTGGTATCACAACTGTTGTTCCAGGAAGTGATGAGTCAATTGGCAAGTTGGTTCAGCAATTGCTCAAGCTAATAGACCTTCATGAGACAAGGATTACTGCTAGGTCTCAGGTTTATATTCCACACAAAAGGAGGGCCAACAGCAAAAAGGGAGACAAGAGAATGAGTACACCTGACTATTTGAAACTAAAACAGGTAGTAAGTTTACAAGAATCAGTGCAGCCAATCACAGTGAAGCAACAGGAGACTTCTGCAAGAGGTTTGGTAGATGGGAGCAACAAAAAGGGGAAAATGCAGACTGAAGAGTCAGAAGAGAATTCAGAAGGGAGTGGCATTGGGTAGAAGGGAGAAGGAGGCCTCTCGAAGTGCCTGGGAGGCTGCCACAGTGTTATTTTTATGTATTGCAGCTTTATCGTATTTTTTGGGAAGTATTGTGCTGTTGTAGTGATTGGAACTTCTGTAATTATTTATACAAACATATATACCTGTAACTTTTGGATGATATTAATGGAAAAGGAGCCCTTTGTCATTGTGTGTTAGTTGTGATCTTATAAATCAAGCCTGGAAATGTTAGGATGAGTTGAGGAGAAAGGAAATGATAACATGTAATAGAATAGTCCATACAAAAGTAGACTTTTTATTGCAGGAAATCCAATTACATTGATTTGGGGATTACATTGTTCATTCTGGAAACTCTAATACTTGGGGGAACTGCTGCCGAAGTCCACGCAGGTACCTAACAATTACCCAGTTTACATCTTCTAAAATCATTCTTAGACTTTCAGCATGTAGGGAGAGCTAAAATTCCCTGATTTATATCTCTTAAGATTTGATTACAAATCATAACAAGATACACAAACATTATTTTTTTCAATTTGGTGAGATTTCATAAAAAGGGTATTCATATGAGCTTGTTCAAAGAAGCTATGATATCTTTCGAACTGAAATATCCACAGGTAGTGGATATCCCTGGCTTCCATGAAAAACACATGAAGCTAACAGTTCAATTTAAAGAAAAGGGGAGTCAATTTTCCCTCATAATTTCACTGAAAGATGGCTGCATGTTCCTCAATTCCTCTAGCTGTCAATTTTCCGTAGAAGTTGAAGGTCCATGCTCTGGACAATAAAGGATACATCATTCCACATCAAATAAAATTGCTATGGCGCTACAGCCTGGTAAATAATTGGCATCATTGTGATAATTAGATCTAATCTAATTTTATCCCACATTTCTACTTTATTCTTGTAACTCCAAGAATATAAGATATACTTTTGGATTCCTGCGTTAATATTAGTATACTGGAGGAAGAGACCCTAAATCAATCCTCTTCATGAACTGTCTGAGGGCTGCCTGAATCTCCGGCTAGTACATCAGTCCGCTCCATAGCTATCCTATTTAATATTTATAGTCTAAATGAGCAACAGCTGAAAAAGAATGTGGTTGTTCTTCAGGTTCGGGATATTACTCACTTACCATTTTCTGCGCAAGAGTTGATGTTGGTAAAAATTTCTGTGAACCCTGCTGCCAGGAGGGACGTCCTTGATATTGCTAAAATATTCCAAGCCAGAGCAGTTGATGTGTCTGATCACACATTTACCCTTGAGGTAAAATGTTTCTGTTGGCCAAACATGCATAGATTCACTTCCGTGAAAAGTTAAAATGAGGTATGTTATTTGTTTCAATCAGTTGGTTTTAGATTAGTGTCTCTGGGAAAATCAAGAATGAAAGTCAAGATAACATATTCTTGATTTTTCGCCATGCTAGTGATTTCCTGTTTAAGAACCTTATTTTAATTCTTTTTCCTTGTTTGACTAATGTTTTAGCTATTTGCATTCTATTTCAGCTGACTGGAAATTTGAATAAGATCACTGCATTGCAGAGGCTATTAGAGCCCTATGGGATTTGTGAGGTTTGCTCCCTGATTCAATCTTTTTCTTCCAAGTTTTATCAAATGCATTTGTTGATCACATTGTTGCCAGAGTAGATTTGAATTTTGTGATTTTGCATGACTTCGGTTAATCCGCCCATTTCTGAATTTAGCTCTTTCTGTCTCTTGTCTCTGAATACTACATTGGATTGCCTTAAAACTGCAAGGATAGAGCAGGTTTTGATACTTTAGTGCCAATCCTTGAACAATTAAAATTGTTTGCAACGGAAAGTGATTGTCTAACATCTAGTGTAATAACCTGACCCACAGTCATTATTTGTCCACTTTGGATGGTCCAAATGCATCTTGACCAATCTTTTGTGATACATACCCAATATCTTCGTTGTGTTTTATCGATGTAAGATTTATTTAGAAATATTACACATTTTTTATGGTATTGTTAGCAGTCGAAAATAAGCTTGTTTGCGTTCTGTATAGCTTCTGAGCTTGTAATAAGGTTTATACTCTCATTTATCAACATTGTCAATGAATTCTGCTTGTTAATGTGTTTAAAATATTAAGAGTAATATAGGTGGCTCGGACTGGAAGGGTAGTGCTGGTGTGGGAGTTAGGTGCCGATTCCACATCCCTTCGTGGATATCCTCTACCTTAAGATTAACTATAAACTCAACAGACTTTCTTTACTAAGGTTTATGTTTCCTTCTGTAGAAACAAAAGCTAAAGCTAATTTATTAAAATTTCTGATCTTATATTAGGTTTCATAAGAGGCAGAACAATTTGCAGTTAGAAGTTCAGATAAACATTGTAGTTGTCCTTGATGAAACCTAATATCACCAGGCTGATTTGTACTTGCATATAAAGCATTACTGCTGTATCAATTATATAAGTAGGAATTTTCCAGTTTTCAATCTTTCCGAACGTACTCTTAATTCTACTTTTCTGTCTATGTGAATTTATATAATACGCATGAACCAGTTGACAATATATGAAATAATTCCCAGAAATCTGGGAAAAAAAATTTGTTGGTAACTTGGTATAGTTCTCCGCTAAATCTGCAACTGTATAAACCATCTCTGTGATCCCAAGCTGCCATAAATTGATGAGTTTTGGATATGATTGCAGACTTTCTTACTTAATTTCTACTGATGAAGAAACTGAAATGGCAAAAAAGAGTATAATATTTTGCATACGATGGTATCTCTGCCCAACACCCATGAATCTCTACATCATCTACTTCTCAAGTTGTGTAAGCCTTGAGTTCATTCTCGTACTCATCATGCCCAACACATAGTGAGCTTTGATAGCAATATGCATAAATCAACCTCAAAACACTCCAATATATACACACAACTGTTGTAGTCGCTCTACGAGCTAAAGGGGAATTCTTAAATAAATATTATATATATCCAGAATAATATTGTATCAACATATAATCATGTCTAGTATATGTACATTTGATGATGTAAACATAAACAGGCTTCTAAAGATGCTTGATCAGCAGAAAATTTTATATTAATTGCAACCACAAAGGTCACTAATCTTCAAAAAGGCCCTCTTGAGGCCAAAAAATAATACATGCCATGTATAAAAATTACCTCTTTAAGACTGCAACTACACTCCTTCTGGTGCAACAATAAGCTCATCTTGAAATTCTGCATCATTGGAATCAGGTAGCAGCATAATTTCGTTGTCAGCTGTGAATTGATATTTCTCTCCAATTGCTCTCAGAAGCTGGTACACTTCAAACATGGTAGGTCTATTCTTTGGAGTTGGCAACACACATTTACAAGCAACTTTGAGAAACTGGTTGAGTTCACTGTCAAAACCATTTCCCACCAAGGACTTGTCAAAAGCAGCTTGCAGAGCAGAGTTCTGGGACAGATGTTCGATCCACTCTGCTAAACTTCCCTTGAAGTTATCTGGAGCGTTAGCCAAATGGGTTGGTTTCTCACCAGTAATCAACTCCAGAAGAACCACTCCAAAACTGTATACATCGCCCTTTGGGGTAGCTACCAGTGTCCGAGGATATTCAGGAGCTACATAACCTAAATCTCCAAACTCCCCATTGACAAAAGTGCTTAAATGAGTGTCAATTGGATTCATAAGCCTGGCAAGGCCAAAGTCCGATAACTTGGGTTCAAACTCCCCATCCAGCAGAATGCATTTAGAGCTTATGTTTCTATGCAATATCCGGGGGTTGCAGCTATGATGAAGCCATGCCAAACCTCTAGCTGCTCCAATGGCAACTTTGAGCCTCAAGGGCCATTCCAGGCTTTTGACATCAGGTTCCACAGGATGTATTTTGTCGTAAAGTGTCCCGTTTTCCATAAACTTGTACACCAGAAGTCTTTCCTTCTTCGCCATGCAGAAACCCAGAAGGGGAACCAAGTTTCGATACTCAATGCTGCCAAGTATTTTCATCTCGGACACAAATTCTTTCTCCAGATGCCTAGAGTCCTGCAACCTCTTAACCATAAGGGAGCATCCATCAGGAAGCAAACCAAGATACATTGTTCCTGTTCTTCCAGTTCCAATGATGTTCTTATTGCTGAAGTTGTCGGTCGCCTCCATAAGATCACTCAACCTCATTTTTGAAACTGTCTTCTTAAACATCGAAACCTGAGAATGAAAATAATTGTATTAGGGAATAACAAGGTGGTGTCATTAAGTATCAAAACTAAAGCAAATTCTGTAAAACAACAAGCAGAAAATTAAATCAGACAACCTTTTTTTGCTAAGCAAGAAAATTAAATCAGAAAACTTGCCTTGATGCCCTTGGTGCCTTTGATGCTTTTCGCCCATCTATTACCTTCAGGATCATCTTCTTTCTTCTTAACTGCTCCATGTAACAAGTAATACAGAATAACCCCCACGATAAGAGCTGTAATAGTTATACCACCGATGGCAGCCCCAACAATAACACCAACATGAGGCTTCTTCCGAGTGCCAGGGCAGACACTCAAAAGCTTCCCGCAAAGTCCCTGATTGTTGACATAGGCCTCAGCAGTGATAGTACTTTTTTGAAAGGAAGGAACCGGACCTGTCAATAGATTGTTGGCAACACTAAATTCCTTGAGCCGGTCAAGCCCGCCAAGTTCCAATGGAATTGTACCATTAAACCTATTGTTATTGAGCCTGAGCACATTCAAGTAAGTACATTTCGCTAAACCGGAAGGGATTTCCCCAGAAAAGTTGTTCGAGGAAAGATCAAGGGTTGTCACAAAATTGAGTCTATCCGAGATGTCGGAAGGAATAGTCCCAGATAAATTGTTGTTGGAAAGATCTAAGCCAGTCAAGCTTGAGCAATTTATGATGCCAAGAGGAAATTGGCCTCTCAAACCCATATCCGGAAGCTTGATATTGAGAACTCTGTTCTCATCAGGGTGCCAACACTCCACACCAGCAAACTTGCAGATGTTACCTTCTGAAACATTATCGAAATTCCATGAAGAAGCCAAGTAACCCAAAGGGTCTTGAAAAGATTTCTTAATGGATTTCAAGCACTCTATATCAGTCAAAGTGGCTTGACTTACACAACAGCAAGTAAACAAAATCACCAACCCAATCAAAACCCTCCAAAAAGCCATCTAATTTCAAAAAAAAAATCCTCAAAATCAGCCTCCAAAAGCCCAAAACAAAGAACAATGGAGACCTTTCGACAGAATTAAAGCATAAAATCAACTGAAATTCAATCTTTAAAAAATTATAAACAAAAACTCACTGTATCTCATTTCTACAAGCAAATATAAAATTGAGACATACCCAGATCAGAAAATTGGTAAAAACACCCTTAGAACAAGATCACAAGAAGTCACAGGAAATTTAGGGAGCCTCCACTATATCTTCACAAAGAGGAAATGGGTTTAATTTATTCTAATGTGAAAGCAAGAACTTCCAGGAAATATCTAAAGAAAGACTGAAACTTTCCTGCTTATACTCCACTTTTCCAAGTCAAGCCAAAGACACACTCTATTAAATTTATCGAAATATAAGCAATGAATTAACAGGCACTGCAAGCCAAGCAACAACAGTATCTTTGTTTCGTTTGTTTTATTCTTCAGAATTGACTGTGTTGACTTAAAAAGAGACCTGTGAGCAGCCAAAGTCTTGCCTTCTGTTATGGCGTTTGATTGATATGCGTGTTGACGAGCTTCTCCCACTTGACCCTTCGCTTACGTTACCCACATATTTTAATCTCAAGTATCTGTCTCCTTCTTGACATTTCCACCCACCAACTTTCCCTTTTCACATGTTAGTGCAATCCTGCCTGATTTGTTAATGATATGAAACATAACAATTAGCCACTCATATTGTCAAGATTTTACATCTAGAGTTAGATTTCCTACCAATGTTTTCGAAACCGAACCAGGCCTTGACTTCGTTTAGGAGCTGATATAAGTCTTTTCCAATTGAATCAGAACATAAAAACGATTGATATTCATATATATTTACGATATTTACCCAAATAGAATTGTGATTGGATGATATGTTGCATGTCTTGCTAGTCCTACTAATTATTGAAATACGACCAATTCCATATGACATCCACTCACAATTCCGTTTTGTTAGATATTCTTTTTTAATATTACAAAAATAATATTTTATTTCATTTTTATATGATATGATTCGAAAATATTATCATTTAATCGATAGTTTATCACGATCAAACCCTTATACTAGCATTAACAGAAAAACTAACCATTTTTTTAAATGGTTGGACTTGAGTTAAATCCAACACCTTATCAATTAAGATAATGTGTGTCATCAAACTAAATTCATTTTTATGTAATTCGGATTTTATATACTTATTAAATAATAAAAATTATTTTAAATATTATTTTTAATTTTTACTCAAATAGTTCATCGGACTAAACACTGCTCAACAACTAGTGTGGGCGTTAGTCAATTTGGACTGCTGAACCAACTTGGATTACCCTTCACCAGGTCAATGTCCGATCATTGTGAAAACCATGGTCAAGATTTAGCACTAAGTATAGAACTTAGCTCCATTACAAGCATCTGGTTCAATACTTACTGATGGAGGCTTAGAACTGCCTTATTTTATAACAAAAGTGGCTAGAATTTTCACACAAAAAATCTTGATTATTTATTATTCAGCCAAAAGAAGGATCCTCTAGATTTAGGTTTGGAGCACTTGGGGAAGAACAAATGGATTGGTCAGGTCTCACAAGAAGAGACACAAATGATTTGTCTACCAACATTATGGCCATAGAAAATCCTGGTAAGAGCAGCTGCAGCCTGTTCAAGGCCTTAGTTATGTCTTCCAAATGAGTAATACCAAATGTGCAAATAAATTTTACAAACTAAGAAGGTAGTATCTGATTAAATAATTTTAAAGTAAAAAAACAAATAAATAATCGTATCACTCAATCACAAGTTATTATCTTAATTTGTATAATCACTTGTATGCATAGTTTTATTCCTTCAACATAATCCAACTTCCCTTTCTACAAGGTTTTTATGGCAAACTCAAGATACTCTGAATACAAGTGTCTGAACTCTGTTTCCAAAAAGCCTTTCATTCCGAAAAGCTTGGTGGTGAGGCTGAATAAAATTGTACTGGGAAATCAATCCACAAGCTGCAATCCTTCCATGAGGTTTCATGTGTACAAGTACTTCATCAAGCAGTTTACCTCCTAACACAGATAACATTTTTCCATAAAATGAATAGCTAAAAGCATATTTCCGGCTTCTTTGGCAAGGAAAATAAAATTGTTGTAATGTGGTTACGGTTACACACCAGGTTAAGTGAGGAACATCATTCCCTGGCAACACACACAACCTGCTTCCCAACATTTTCGCCAGAAAATAATCCAGCAAAAGCAGCTGGAGCGCTTTCCAAACCTTCATTCATGTTTTCAATGTAAACGATCTTGCCTTGGTTGTAATTGCCTATAACATGTTCCAGGAACTGGGGATACAAGTGCAAGTAATCACTCTGCAAGAATCCTTTCATGGTAATGCGCTTTGGTATGAGATTGTACAGATTGTGAATCCCTTGAGGGTCATTGTAGCTATGGAGAGACACCATCCCACAAACTGCAACTCGGCCGTGAACCCTCATGTTAATCAATGCTGCATCAAGCGTTTTGCCACCCACATTATCAAAGTAGATGTCAATGCCTTGTGGGAAGTACCTGGTTTTTACAGGGGAAAACAAATGTTAGAATCTCATCTATGCAGTTGATGCTTCAGGAAAGAAGCATGATATGTGGTTTCAGATGAATTTTGAAGATAGATGTTGACTAATCAATGGAATCCAACATAACTATAACCAAAAAAAATAAAAAAAGGTTAAAGGAAGAGCTTCCAAGATTAGCATTGTACAGCTTTTCTGAAAGAAAATTTGCTCTAACCTTTTAAACAAGAAATTCTTTTCAACTTCAAATGGAAACTGTCAAAATAGCAATCCCAGAAGCTAAGTCCTTTCTAACGAGATATGCAAAGATGGTGAACCATCACAAGAAAAATCAACAATGAAAATATTACAAAGAAAATATTCAAAGAAAGCTACTTTGCCATTTGAGTCTTTTCTCCTAGAAGAAAGTGTAAACTACTTGACTTTCGTTGCAAAGCACCCAAAAGGAATCAATAAATCTGATACAGAGTACTAATCTTGGGAGAACCACAACCCACTTTCTGATGTGGGATCCAAGTCTCATACATTGCACTTGGAATCATATCATAGCACTGCGCTCTACAACCCTAACACCCAAGTAAACTAGTTCTGTGCTAACTCCCTGCTAGGGCTGAGAAAACATGATAGTAACTCTAATACCATATGCTTTGAGCATTAGAAAACCATACTCCAAAAGGTGGTTGTTGAGATTTCATAGCGCATAACCATGTAACCCTACACCAGAAGTTCATACTTTTTTATGTGGAATCTAAATTTCATACTTTGCGCTTAGAATTATAACAAAATTCTATTCCTTTCTTCGTCTTTTTGCTTGAAGATGATAATGCCAAAATGAAATTGCATTTCTAGCACAGCAAGATATTTTGAATTGCATCATGAAAACACGGTTTCTTCTATCTAAATGGAGCTGAAAATCATAATAAAGTATCCATCCAACTAAATCTAATACAACTTGGCATTTCATGCTTATTAATATCATTGTTTGAATCTCATCAGCTGAGACAGCGAGAATGAGTTACTAATCATTTTCTGTTTACAAAACCTTATTACTGACCTTTTCAAAGCTGCATCGAGGTCTGGCTCTTCCTTATAGTTAAAAGCTTCATCAAACCCAAGCTTATTCTTCAAAAGGTCAACCTAAAACACCACAAACAAGACTTGTTACAATCAACCATTTTTCCTGGTAACTTATTAGATATGTAGTAGCCCAAATGCACCAAAAGAACTTACCTTTTGGCTACTTCCGGCACTTCCAACCACATGGCAGCCGTGCAATTTAGCAAGCTGCCCAACAAGCTGCCCAACGGCTCCAGCAGCTGCAGATACAAAAACATATTCCCCTTTTTTAGGGGTGCAAACCTCATAAAATCCGACATAAGCAGTAAAACCGGGCATCCCTGCATCAGAAGTAGTTCATATATTTCAGTGACAAACTTCAATGAGATGATAAAATAGTGAAGATGAGACCCTAAGAATAGAGTATTCAAAGATATAGAGAATGAAGGTTTATGGTTACAATTTCAAAACCATTCAAACCGTAAGCTGTTTCTCATAGTTTTCTCAACCCAGAGCGAAAATTCAGAACAGTTCAGTCTCGTTTAAGTTTACAATTTTTTCCAAAAATTCTCAGAATGTTTATGATACAACAATTACCTTTGATGTGTTAAAGCATACATGTCATTTAAGTATTCAATTTAACGACCATTAATCTTACTAATTCAAAGATACAACATTGAATTTTATTGTCTTATGGTAAGGCTGATATAATATTTATGCAGGATTCGAGATTCTTTTGAACATAGAACAGTGAATCTTCTTAAAAGGTACTGTTGGGTTGTCCAACATCAGTCAGGAAAGGGGTAAGGTGTTAGTGTGAGGGAAAACCTCACTCTTTAAGCTAACTTTTGGGATATGAGAGGTTCAATAACATCTAACAGTGGTATTAGAGTCCAACTGCAACAACTCTACCCAAAAATCCATGATTGATATGATGGTCTCATCAATAGCCCGTTTCTTTTTCAAATGGCTTAATTGATAGCCCGATATGTGAGAGGTTGTTGGGTTGTCCCACATCAGTTGGGATTGAGCTAGCTTTTGTGGTTCCCAATAACAGCTACCATCTATTTTCGCCCAAAAGCCATTAGCATTCCTAATTACAAGCAAACAATGTAATCCTATTCAATTGTCACTCCCATTCCCATCAATCCACTAACCAAACATGCCCTATGTGTCATCTTCATATATTGTTATAGCAATCATAAGGAATATTGTAATAAACACTCAGGACTGAATCCAGAAAAATACCATACCAAGAAGACCCAAATGATAAGAAAGAGGGATTTTATCATCAGGTGGAATCTTTCTCAGCTGCTCAGGATTCTTAAGCAAGCTGTATTCTTCCCACCCAGTAATCCCAGAAATTATATCTCCAGGCTTGAAATTGGGGTTATCAGAATCCACAACCTTTGACACACCAAATCCTTCAATAACCTATTTCATCAAATAAAGCACACCATAAAATCCAACTCATTGCACAATTCATTAAAAAGCAATGTTTTTAAAAAGGGACCGATGATCGAACCGATTATCTCACTGGTTCATGGTTCGACCGCTTTAACAGGGAAACCAACCAGTTCAACTTATTATCAAATTATGATTAATTTTTTAAATAATATCAGATTAATCAACAGATTTTATTTAAAGATTTATAAAAAAATAAACTCAATCAAGATACTCAGAGTTATGGTGATTAGAACATATTATTTCTAAAGAGTGAAACAATTAGATGGAAAAAATATCCCCGTTTCATGATACATAAAAAAAGAAAATACAATTCTACGTGTCATTGTCTATAGAAGACATTTTAATAGATATGAGATACTTTTTTTTCTTTATAATTTTATTTTTGAATTTATGTTTTTCTTACCGACCTTTATAAATTTATCTAGTCTAAGCTAAAATAATCAAATTACTCAAAAATAATTAAATTTTCTAAAATTATCATAAATTTAGGGCAAACTTAGTTCTGTTGTTTTGACCGAATTTGAAGTCAACAAATAAACCATTTTTCAATGTTAATCAGACCAGATTTGGAGCCAATTTCCAGTTCAACGGATTGAACAAACAGTGTAAAAAAGTAAACAAGAACTTGAAGATATAATCAAATATTAAGTACCTGACCAGGGATAAAAGGAGGATGATGACCGCCAGTGCCCTGACGCAGGAGGGATCTCATGTAAGGGTCGCAAGAAAGATACAAGTTCTTGACCAGAAAAGCTGAAGACCCTTTTGGTGCCTTGAGTTGAACTTTGTTAATCTTCAGCTCCATGTCTGTCTCTTTTGGTGCTGTCTCTATATACCCTTTGAATATCACTTGCTTGTTCTGTGCTTCCTCCATGATCACTCCCTGCTACTGCCACAGCCGCTACTCACCACCGTAACGTAAAGTAAATTTATGTCACTTCTCGGAATCAGACTCAGCAAACTCTTCTTGTAGGTACTCTCAATTTTCACCTACCAAAATTTGACTGCTACCAACTTTTGTTTTTTATTTTTGTTAAGTGACCGCCAAAGCCGCCAACAACTTCCCATTTGAAGTGGGGTGTCATTTTTCACCTACTTTGCCGTATGCCATTAATATTTATTTAGGGTAAATTAATTTCTCGCCCAAGGTTTGGCTTAAAACCCCTTTTTTACCTTTAGATCGCATTATTAATATTTTCCCATCAAAAATAAAATTTAAATGAAATTACTATTTTATCCCCCTACTTTATCATTTTTCAAAATTACAATAGCTCCATAATTTAAAAAAATTTAAAAAAAAATTAATATTTTTGTTTTATAAGAACCGTCTTATTTCTATTTGTTTTCAAAATCATCCTTTCCTTCATCACATCCCAATCAACCCCCACCATCTCCTTTTCTTTGACAGCCCACCCCATAGTCTCAATCTCTCAATTCATCCATTTTCTCATACTAATGGAAATAGAGCATGCATAAAAATCTAATTTTTTAAAATTTAAAAGATCAAAATTTATTATTTCAACAACTTTTGGGTGGGAAATAGATTTTTAGCCTTGTCATTTTACCCTAACACATCAAATAGAATTTGACTATCAAAGTTATATATTTAAAATTTTTGACGAAATATTTAAAGTGCAATTAATTAGAGGAAAACTCTATAATCCACTTACTGGTTTTAAGTAATAATAATAGGAAATTTTATTTTTAACACCACTAAAAATAAAAAAAATTCAAAAAGTTAAGTTGACAAGTTGAAGAAAAAGGCTCAAATTTTTGAATCTATCTTAAACCCAGTAAGTTTAAAAGATGAGTTTTGATTACTAGAATTAATGCAATACATTTATATAAATCAACACAAATATATTTCAACACATGTTTCTTCCAACTAGAGATGAATTCAAACCGAGTTTAACTTGGGTCAACTTAAGTTCTACTTGACTTGAAAAAGTCAAGCTCATTCATTGGCTTGAGCTCAACCAACTCCCCTTAAACCAGTTAACCTCGAGGTTGGCTAAAGTAGCAAGTTGAACTTGGGCTTAGTCTCAGCTTGATAATGTGGTTGAGCTAAAATCAATTAAAAAAATGTTGTTTTGATGTATAGTGATCAAAACAACATTATTTTAGTTGATTCAAATTGAACATTTCTAAGCTCACGAGGTGAGTTGAACACCTTTCAAACTCAAACTCGACATTATAAAACCCTTAGCTCGAGTTAAAGCTCAAACTTTTTTAAGTCAAACTTGTTTTAAACTCATTTGAGACAAACTAATAAAAAAACTCTAATTAGATAAGCTCAAATCCACCCTTACCAACTAAATTAGATTACTCCTTAATGCTTACATTAATTCCAAGGTTTTAGGATCTAAACTGGAATTAGGGTTAACAATTAGATCAAGGTGGATGTCGTCAAAGATGTTGAGCCTAAACTAGCTCAAGTTGAATTTAATCTAAATTCAAACTGGTTAGAAATGTCATCATAAAATTGCAAAATGAATAAATAAAGTTATTGACAGAATAAATAGTCTTATGTACAAGATGAGTAATATCACTGAAGGAGGATTTAAGTCAAACTCAAGTCGAGATGTCAAACTAAAACTTTAGCTCAAATTTTGTTCGAATTAAACCGAACACCAATTTAAATTGAGCTAATTTGGTTTCAAGTCCACTCTTAATTCTAAATGTTCTTTTAACTAAAACAGAACATAAAGGACCTAAAAAATTTCAATAAAATTATGAGCACACACACTTTTGAGTTATAGTTAAATAAGTAGATGATTTGTTATCATGTGATTGAATAATTTTAAATTAAAAATAAATTATATATTATCTATACCCAATTATATACCACCATAGCTAGAGATGACAATTGGACCTACAAAATTGGGTCTTTGCCTCACCCTCCCCGAATGAGGTGGAGATTTCTCAATAAAAATAAAAATAGAGACTAAGATGACTAAAATCCCTGCAATAGGGGATGAGAATAAATATATCTCTAACACGTTTCCTCTCCTACATATTTTCTAAAGCATATATATTAAATTAACTTTAAAATTTTTTAATTATCTCCAAATATATTTAAACATCTAACAAATATTTCATTATTTTTCTAACTAGAATGGGAAAGTGTGGGTAATTTTCCCAAAAAGGGAAGGGGAATGAAATTTTCCCCAAAGGGAGGGCATTCCCTATGATTTCGTATAAAAAAGGGGATAAAAATTGGGAAAGGTTTTCTTTAAAGAACAGAGACAGAGATTAAAATATTTGACCCTTGCTTGTGTCATTGCCATCTCAACTTAGCTCCATCAATTTTCCCTTTCAGTAAATTTGCAGACATAACATGTAAAATAGGCCAAAGGACTTATTCGTTGACGATGACATCGAGGAGGATGGAAAGGAGCATAGTCAAAAGAAAGAGACATAGGAGAGGAAGAGACATAGTCTGGAGATCACCGATAGCCACTGAAAAATTCAATCTAAAAGTTTGGAAACCCTAGAAGGGAAAATGTTATTTTTGAAAACTTGGGTTGGGAGAAATAGTTAGTTTTTAGGGTTTGAGGGGAAAACAAAATCAAATTTAAGCTTATTTTTAATATTACAAATAAAATAACAATTTTATTCTTAAAACCATTAATTTTAACCATTCGTGGATAGATAAATAGGATTTTTAAAGTTAACAAGAGAACACTTAAGAAATCAACATACTTTGGGTAGAAACTAGTCCTTTGGCCCATAAAATAAATCAGTCTTGTTTTTCTTACTCAGAAAGGCAAAAAGGACTGTCAATCCTAAACCCACTCCTTTCACTTCTAAAGTCCTAATTCCTTCATTTTTCTTCATATATATAGGATAACTTTGAAAATTCTTCTTTATCACATATTTTTTAATATCCATGGTGGGGTGTAATTGTCAATTTTGAAAATATTGATGGTCAAGTAAATTTTAAATATTTCAAATTTTTTTCAAAAAATTCAGTTTACCTCCAAACATATATTACATGTCATTGGCACTATCTATATTTGTATCAATAATTTTTTATTGAGGGTAAAGTGTTATTTAGTTTAAAGTTTTTTGTCATTAATTTTATAAAAAATAAGCTGAATTTGTTAAAAATTTAATAGATAGATAGGAAATTGACTTTTTTTAACTTAAACGGATGAAAATTGGTTGTTTCATCAAACCTTTGGTGGGAATTGGTTATTTGACAAAAATTTTTGACAAGATTAAAAAGCTAAAAGGCTTGAATTTTCATATTTCATAAAACTCAATAAGTTTAAAAAATGAGTTTCGACTACCATAATTAACATAATACATATAGGTAAAACTCAATAAGTTTAAAAAATGAGTTTTGACTACCAGAATTAACATAATACATATATATAAATCGATATAAGCATATTTCAACATAAGCTTGTTCCAACTAATGGCTAGATTCGAGTTTGGGCCAACTCAAGTTTGGATCGACTTGAAAAGTCAAGCTCAATCCTTGGCTCGAGCTTAACAAACTCTCCTTAAACTAATTCGAATTCGATTCGGTTTAAAATGAATTGAGCTTGAGTTTAACTATGGTGTCAAACTAAGCTTAAGTTTGGGTTAGGCTCGAAACTATAGCTAAATCAAAATTAGTCAAAACAACATCTTTTGAATACGTATTGATCAAAACGACTTCGTTTTAATTATTTCAAATTAAACTTTCTAAAGCTCATGAGTTTAATGAATTAAACACCTTTTAAATTCAAGTTCAACAACATAAAACCCTTAAACTCGAGCTCAAGCTCAAGTTTACCTAAATTAAATTTATTTCAAGCTTGTTTGAATTAAGCTGATAAACAAATTCGAGCCAATTTTGATAGATTTACCCCTAAGGGAGCGTTTGGTTTAAGTAATGTTTTATTATTAAAATAGAAAGATTACCTTGAAGATAGATTATTTAGAAGATTACTGGGTATAAATGATTACTATGTTTGATAAAATTTGATAGGTATAAATAATTATTGTATTTGGTTAAAGATAATAAAATATTACTAGTAAATTATTTTACTTAAATGTCCTTGAATATAATTATTTTTAAATATTTTTTATATTATATATCATATTAATTAAAAATAATTTTATTTTTATCTCAAAAAATTAATAAATAATAATATAATTATAGTAAAATTAAGATTACTTTGTTAATCTTTAAATATCTAAGCTGAATGTGATAACAGTCACGTTAGTATTGATAATAAAATATTACTGTAATATTTTATTACTGACAAACCAAACAAGAGAATAAAAGATAGATTATCAAGATAATTTTTGATAACTTAAACCAAACGCCCCTTAATGTTTACAGAAATTCCAAGGTTTTAGAACCTAAACCGGTCTCAGGGTTAACAATTGGATCGGAATGGAACGTATTCCAACCTCTGGAAGTCTCCAATTCTTGGTCAACCATGGGGCTGATGTCAACAAAAAGTTGATTCTTCTTTTAAAAGGCCAGATTGCTGTCTTGATGGAAAGTTGGTTACTTTTTAACATATCTTTTTATATTTTATAAAAAAAAGCCAATTGACTAAGTCCCATTAAGGTATAGTGAAAACTTGTAATTTTAGTTAATTTTTAAAATTTTAAATACTTATTTATCTATTAATTTTGGTTATTATAGTTAAAGATAAAATTATAATATAAAAATTTTTATTTAAACAAAGAAATATTAGTTTTTTCTCCTTAATTTTAAAAACTAATAATATCTTTCTAACTCAAACTTTGAAACATTGTATTTAGACCCCCAAAAACTTCATTTCATCTTTCCTACAATTGTTTTTCTTGCCATTTCTCTCCGATGGCATTTTCTCTCCCTCGATGGTGGTTTTTCACACAGAAACTATCGAAAATCCAATCAAAATGGCCAAATTTTCTTACATAGATTTGTGCAAAAATCACATAGATCCATGTGATGATTTGTGCGTCTGTGAACAGATCTATCGAACGTTGTCATATAGATGTGGGTGTCATCCATGTGATGCCGTTAGACAATGCATTAATTATAGCACGAATTTTGTGTGATTTTTGCATAGATTTGTGTGAAAATTTAATCATTTTGATCAGATTTTCAGTGATTTTTATGTCAAAAAACCACTATGAAAGGAGGAGAGATGCTATCGGAGAGAAATATCAGAAAGAACGGCCGTCAAAAAGATGAAATGAAGTTTTTGGGATACATTTAGGTGTGCTCACGTTGATTAAAATAACATGTTGAATTCTTACGTTGGTCCGTAAATTTTCCCTTTCTGTAAATTTGATGACAAAACAAGGAAAAAAGTTATGTCTTGTCTCTCTTACTCAGAAAGGCAATTACCGAATGCTCAAAAAATGAGGAGTGTCAATCCTTAATCCACTCCATTCAATTCTGAACTCCCGATTCTTTTGCCTTTCTCTACATATATACATACATAAATATACGTGTGTGTGTATATATATAGGGTAGCTTTGAAGAGTCTTCTTTATCACATATTTTTTAATATACATACATAGCCATTAACATATTATATATCTTCATGCATTTGTTGAACTGATTTTGCTTCAAGTTTGCGGTGAAAATGGGGAGATTTTCTTTGTGGGTTCTTGTTTTTGCGTTGGTTTTTGTTGAGTTTCTGGTGGGAATAAGATGTGGAAATGTAGAAGATGTAAAGGTTTGGCCTTTGCCGTATTCTGTAAGCCATGGCCATAAAAACATGTACATGAGTGGAGATTTCAAGTTTTCGAGTCACGGAAGCAAGTACAGTGACGCTTCTGGGATTTTTAAAGATGGGTTCTCTCGGTTTATTGAGCTTTTAAATGTGTCTCATGTTGTTGATGGTAATGTTTCCAAGTATGATAATTCCTCCATTCTTGTGGGCTTGAATGTAGTCATTTTAACCGACCATGATGAGGTATGCTTTGGTTTGTTCAATTCTCTCTCTCTTTTTTTTTCTTTTACTTTTATTTGCAATTTGATGCTGAATGTTACATGTTCTTGTTTGTTGTTTGTGGTGGTTTTTAATTCAATTTTGGCTTTAATGCTACAGGATCAGTGCTCTTCTTTTGTTTGATTGTTTGATTCTTCAATAAGATTTCATTCAGTTTGTCTTGGAAGCTGGATGATTGATGTTCTTTCCTGATAAGATTATTCTACTTTGCAGTTACAATATGGGGTTGATGAGTCTTATAGGTTGTCTGTTCCATCTCCTGAGAAGCCGGCGTATGCACAAATTGAGGTAGGCTCGGGCAACCATCCTTTTTTCTGATTCTTAATTTTTAATGTGAAGTTGTGTTTTGGATTAGTTGTTGGCATGTGAGTTGTTAGAATTTTGTTGGTGGAAATTTGTTGACTTATAATAGCCATGAATGTATCAAGAAATTTGACAAGAATATGAGAAGTATAAAATAATTATCTTTACATGTTGACGGTAAGTCTTTATCACAAAATTGAAGCCTGAATAGTTCTATGCTTTTTGGGGTGACTTCTTCAAGGTATTTATGTTTAAAGAATGATGTCTATATGTCTTAACCAAATCATTGTGTGGACCATGATAGATTAAATACATTATATTATGATCCTAAGTGCAAGATATGAGACTTAGATCTCATATCGAAAAACATGAGTTTTTGGTGTGGGATTCTAGTCTCAACAACTAATTTTTTAAGTGTGATTCTTTTAAGATTCGTATCACATTATAAGACAACATTAATCTAAATTGTTGGTTCATCTAATGTTGCTATTTTGTTGAATTTGGATTGCACTCGATAAATGTTCTCCAACTCTATGTTGGATTTGCATTGTGAAATGCATAAGTGAAGTTTGTTAAGAATAAAGTGTTCATCATCATGTTTGGCGATTTCTTTTTGGATGGTTCTTAACCTGTGAAATTTCTTCAAATTAGCTTTTTTAGCAGAATAAATTGGTTAAATGGTTTTTTAGCTACACCAATACGGTTTGGACCATCTCTGTTCATTATGAATGAATAAGACATTTGCCTGTCATCTTAATTCTATGATTGAATACGAACTTTTATGAGAAATTACTGCTGCAGGCAACCTTAGATACGTATGTCTATGATGCATAGTTGGTGGTGCAAGATGAATGCTGAGCATCTATCATTTGTCTGTGCATTTGGCATGATGTAAAATACAGAAATATATCAATTTTCAACTTTCTGATCATATTAAATTTATTATGAAACATTGCAGGCACAGACTGTTTATGGGGCTTTACATGCTCTTCAGGTTAGGTGCTATCATTCACAGCACATTATCATTGATGCTTTGCAGGTTTAAACAGACTACTTAGTTCTTAAAGTACTTGTATTTGCATGAAATGTCACAGACCTTGAGCCAAATATGCCAATTCAACTTCACATCCAGGATAATAGAAGTTCCAATGACACCATGGACCATTTCTGATAAACCAAGGTTCCCTTTTCGAGGGCTCTTAATCGGTAAGAGGCTTTTTCATGCTTGCTTTATTGCATCTTTCAGTAATTATTGTCATTTTCAGCTTATGTACAATTTTGTATATTAAAGACTATTTAAATCATCTATAATAATTGATATGTCCTAAACACAAATAACTACTTCTGCAGATAATTATCACAGCAGCATTCAACTAGTTAGGAATAAAGGTTATTTGGCTTAGAAATTTTGTTTTCCAAAATGAATTTGTTTATCTGATTATTTCAAATTGCTGCAGATACATCTCGTCATTATCAACCTGTTTCAGTGATTAAGAGTGTTATTGATTCTATGGCCTACTCAAAGCTGGTATGTGAGTTGGAACTGTCAAGGCTACTATTAAGAAATGGTTGATATCTTTATTCCATTAACACTTGGTTCAAAAGCTTAGCTTTTGCAAATTAATATATATGCAGTATTACCTCTTGCGTTCATGCAGAATGTTTTGCACTGGCACATTGTAGATACACAATCCTTTCCTTTGGAGATACCTTCATATCCAAAACTTTGGGATGGTGCATATTCAGATTCTGAAAGATATACAATGACTGATGCAGCTGAGATTGTGAGGCAAGTGATCACCACCTTGTTTGCACCACTTATTTTATGCTAGTTAAGTCGCCTCTAACATATTGATAATCAATTTTTTGCAGTTATGCTAGAAAACGAGGAATCAATGTATTGGCTGAAATAGACGTTCCAGGACATGCTTCCTCTTGGTACTAACATGTCAATTCTCACTACAGTGTTTTAACTATTTTAGAAGATATGCATTTCGTTCAAACATATTCTTCTGTGCAGTAGATTAAACAGCAAGCTTTTGATTGATAATGATCGTACAGGAATTATATTTCTTATATTTCCATTTTAAATCTGTTAAAGTTACCAACTGATCCAACTGCTTAAGCTAATAGTAAAGTACCCAACATTAATATGTAAGCTGCAGTGCAAATTGTTGAAGTGTTGACACTCCAAAGAACATGTTAGTAGAAGTATCAGAGATAGTTGCCGGGTGCTGGCATCCAACACACATGGGTTTGCAAAGAAGCAAAAGGAGAATACTATCTATGTTGCTCTTGGAACTATAATTAGCTCTGCTTAAATTATTAACAAATATGAGCAGCTCTAATATCTACATTTTCATTCTTTGGTGTTGCTCATCATGGTATGCAAAGAAGCTTTTGCAATTTTCCTTGCATTAAGTTTTGTGCGTAACTTATAGCTTTAATTTTTAGGGGAGTTGGCTATCCTTCTTTGTGGCCATCAAATGACTGTCAACAGCCACTGGATATCAGTAATGAATTTACATTCAAAGTGATAGATGGAATACTTTCAGGTAATGTCACCACTTCTTTCAAAATGGTAGCATCATGTCATAAAAATGTGTTAGGGACCCGGAAAACTAATGGATAAGAGTGGATATTCCTTTACATACAAAACAGTAACAAAACAGATAATGAACAATTAACGTTTTCTCCTCCGTTGTTTAGCTTTTGAGAAGCCAAAATCTCTCCCTAATTTGTCTAGCCAGTTGAGAGACTAAACTTTGTTCACTTCCATTGGCTTTCAAGAGGTTAGTTTTCTCCCTCAATCAACTAAAAGTTGCCCAAATAAAACCCAATTTTTCATTGCCTCCTTCCTTTTGAAATCCCTTCTCCCCACTCTTATTCTTGCCGATAATTGCCTTCATAACTGCCCACTTCCCACCTAAATATGAGTCCTAACAAAATCTAAATTGAAGAATTTTTGTCACATTTTTTGTTCTATAAATAAATATGTTTGGCTTTACATCAAAGAAAAAAAGTTATGAAAATGGTCTAATACTATTTGAACTATTATGTTTCAGATTTCAGGAAAGTCTTTAAATTTAAATTTGTGCATTTGGGAGGTGATGAAGTCAATACAAGTAAGTTTAAAATTTTACATTCAGGGCTTATAGATGAAGTATGGCGATCTGATAACTCATGTTGAATGCATTACTATTTGTTAGGTTGCTGGAAAACGACTTCTCATGTATCTAAATGGTAACAATCTCTAGATTTTTCCTTTCAAAATAAACATTATTTATTGTGACCAATTCATTCCTTAGAACTTTTTTGCATAAACCACAAAAAGGGTCTGTGCAGGTTGAAAAAGCAGGGGATAAGTGAATCCGAAGCGTATCAGTACTTTGTCTTGAAAGTTCAGAAAATAGCTCTTGCCCATGGATATGAGCTTGTTAATTGGTATGAATCTTTTGAACAGAGATTTATGATCAATGACATTGTTTTCACGTCTTATCCCTCATGAAGATGATGCATGACAGGGAGGAGACATTCAACAACTTCGGGGAAAAATTGAATCAGAAAACTGTGGTACACAACTGGTATGATCTACACTCAAATCCAACTGAAACGATCAGTCCCTCAGTTCCTTATATCAGAATGTCGTAGAATAACCTAGTCATTTAAAAAAAAAAATCGATTGATAAAATTTGATGTCTTCCTAAAATCTTGTAGGCTTGGAAGTAGTGTGGCTGAAAATGTTGTTAAGGCTGGATTAAGGTGCATCGTAAGCAACCAGGACAAGTGGTATTTGGACCACCTGGATACTCAATGGCAGCAATTCTATTTGAATGAACCGCTCACACATATCACAGAATCCAGCCAACAGAAACTAGTTATCGGTGGTGAGGTTTGCATGTGGGGTGAAACAGTCGACACCTCTGATATTCAGGAAACTATATGGCCACGTGCTGCGGCAGCTGCTGGTACTTGTTATATCTGGCTACTAAATATTTTGTTGTTAGCACCATATAAAAATTCTAACGATACTGATATTTTCAATTTTGCTCTCTCTTGGGTTGAAGAGCGAATGTGGACGCCTTATGATAAGCTGGCAAATGATACAACACGAGTTACTGGAAGGCTGGCTCACTTCCGGTGTTTGCTTAATCAAAGAGGAATTGCAGCTGCTCCGGTAGCTGCAGATGGTCGTGGTACTCCCTCTGAACCCGATTCTTGCTTTAAGCAATAACAAGCTGAAGTACATTCCCAACTTCTGCTGGTTACGGTGCAACTGCTTCAATATTACAACCATTCTTAACTTCTTGAAACAATGAAGCAGCTGAGATATTGGTGCTGTCACTCTGCGCCGTTTTCAGCTTGCATTGTGAACAGTTAGCTTGAACTTCCACGATCAATTAAATGCTTTGCTTTGCTTCAGTGTCTTAGCATTAGCGTTCTGAAAATTGCCAAGTGTATAGAATTATTGCTTTGCTTAGAGGTAAAGGTTTAGGGTTAAGACTTACTTTAAGAATAACTCTTAACAATTCTAACTGTTTCCATAATTTGTTCAAACTCTATCTTCTATTGTGTAATGGATAACCACCATAAACAGATCTCTTTATCCATTTTTAATAATGTAATAACAGAGTAGGCTCTTGGTACAGAGGCTATGATATGACAGATTGTATCCCCCTATTATTATTCTCATAACAGCCTCTTGATTTAACTACTTCAATGGTTATGAGAAAGGTCATTAGACCGGAGATTTATTTTACTCTGTATGGTTTGTTTGCCCTTGAAGGAACGATCTATCTTGAGTGGGGTTCGTTGTTATAAAAATATATAATATGCCGAACCACTTTAAAAACTTTGTTCCTTATTATTTAGATCGAATTTTTTTTTCTAATTTTAAGTGTTTTTTATTAGTGAATTTTTGTCATCAACATTTTCAATAGGACTTATTAATAACAATGCATCAATATAAACATTTACGAACAAAAACTTCAAAATCGTGTATCAATCAATCATTTTATGACACAATTCAGGAAAAATGTTTTTTAACTATAGAGTCTGAAAATAAATTTTTAAAAGATGTTTGGTTTAGAGAATGTTTTATTACTATAAGTGAAAGATTATTTTGAAGATAGATTACTTTAAGAATTATTGGGTATAAATTATTACTATGTTTGATAAAATTTGATAAAACTGAACAAATATAAATAATTATTGTGTTTAGTTAGAAGTAATAAAAGAATACTAGTATATTATTTCACTTAAATACGCTTCGATATAATTATTTAAAAATATTTTTTTATGTTATTTATTATATTAATTGAAAATAAGATTATTTTTGTCTTAAAAAATTTAATAAATAAAAATATAATTATAATAAAATAAAGATTATCTTGATAATCTTTTAATACTTAAGGTGAAGGTGACTTATCACATAACCATTAATAATATAATATTATCAGAATATTTTATTACTTATAAACTAAATAAAATAATATAAAATAAATTATTCTCCTATCCAAACCCCCTTTTATAGTTACAACCACTCTCATAATTTCTTCAAATGTCACTTTCATTTCTTGTCAAGATAACATAATCACTTCTTGTCAAATTAGGAGTGCATGTTCCTTCATTATTCATAGTAATAAAAATTTATCGTTCAATTATATAATGAGACTTACAACTTTGGCTCTCGACTTATTAATAAATGGTCATGTGTGCCACTTGTCCTATCAATTAACGATTTTACAGAGACATCGGAACTACACTTTCATTAACATTCATATTATTATCTTGTCAAATTGTAATCATAAATACTAATAACATAATAGTTAATGTAAATTTTTGAGTAACAAATCAAACCACATTTAAAACGATATTTTGTTTACTATAGTTTCAATATTGTTCTAAAATTTCTTCGTCAAATCATGTTCAAGATTCAATGCATTTCTAGTTCATGTAATTTTCGGTATTAACAATTTAAGAGTGATATTACATGCAAACTATAGAACTTAGATGAGATTTTTGAGGGGATAATAAAGCATGGGACTATAGAATTATCACATTTTTGCATTTAAATGAACTAAACTTTATTATTGTTTTCTATTTAAACTTTCAAATTAATTTATCGAATAAATTAAACTTTAAGATTTTCTTATGTTGGGAATAATTAAATATATCAGGATTAAATTCTATGAATTCTGTAAATAAAGATTTGTGTATCCGAAATAATTTTCGATAAAACTTCTTCGAATACGGTGTAAAATATCGACGTTAGTCTATTTCTACAATTTAATTTGCACTATGTATTGCCTTTTTCAATTAGGGAGACATGATCTGTGCCAATATTTTTGTGTTGGATAGAGAAATCTTCTCTTTAAAAAAAATGGTGTATTTTATTTTGAAGAGACAGTTAGAACTTTATATAAGAGTCTAACTGTCAATTATTAACCACCAATAACTATCTTTTGACAGTTAAGAAAACTGGGTTAAGTCAACCCCTTATGGGTGGACCCGTATCAATATCTTATAAAAAAGTTTAATTTTTTTAATATTTTCTATCAAATATATTGAACAAATACAATTAAAATTATTTGTTTTGTAGAGAGAATGATTAACTTTTTAACTTCAAAAAACAAATTGTAAAAATGTAGCCTCATTAATAGAAAATTGAAAAGTTTGATTTTTTTAATTTAAAAAATAAAATTTGCTTATTTTAATTAAAAAATGATAATTCGATACCTCTAAATATTGTTATCTCATTTATCGAGCATTTATAAAGTCTACTACAAAATGCCGGGACAAAATTTGGAAACATTAAACATGAGGGTAAAATTTTGCAACTTTTTGGACCTCATGGTGTACATAAAATTTGTAGAAGTATTGGGGTATTTAGAGAAATTTTTTTCGTCCCTTAACTCTCTCGAAATATTAAGGTACCCAAAAATAATAGAATCTTTCCAAGGGACCCCAGAAACGAAAACGCAAAATGCAAACAAAATTCAAAACTTTGATTTAAAGTTTAAGTTAAATCTGAACCAACAAAAATCAATTCAGATCTGAAGACGAAGACGAGGAAGAAGAAGAAGATTAAGAAGACGATTTATCACTGCAGATCTGAAGCAGAGCTGAGCTCTTGTCTTCCTCACATTTGAAATTTAATGAATGTGTGAGTAATTTCATAATTATCATCACTGTACAATCATGCGAGTGTTATCAGCTTCTGCCGCCTCCGCAGGCGGCCGGATGGCCACACCTGGCGGGGGAGGGTACCGAGACGCGGAGTCGCTCTTCCGCACCAAGCCGATATCGGAAATCCGAAATGTCGAACTCACCACCAAGAAACAGATCGAGGAGAAGCAGGAGGAGTTGCGCCAGTTGGTGGGAACTCGTTACCGAGACCTGATTGACTCGGCCGATTCGATTGTGCTGATGAAATCGTCTTGTGAGTCCATTTCTTCTAACATTTCTTCAATTCATTCGCACATTCTCTCTTTGTCCGCCGAAACACCCAAATTGGTCAGCCCTAGCCCTAATAGACTTAAAATTTATGGCATTGCATGTCGTGTTAAGTACTTAGTTGATACGCCGGAGAATATCTGGGGTTGTTTGGATGAATTTATGTTTTTGGAGGCCGCAGCGAGGTATGTGCGTGCCAAGCACGTGCAGTACATTTTGATTGATGTTAATAAAGATATGGATCAGTTGAACTTTCCTTTGTTGCAGCATCAGTGTCAAATTGTGGATAGTTTTAAGGTGCAGATTTCCCAGAGGAGTCGAGAGCGTTTGTTAGATAAAGGGCTTGGAGTTAATGCTTATGCTGATGCTTTGGCTGCAGTTGCGGTGATTGATGAACTGGAGCCCAAGCAGGTTCTGGGTTTGTTCTTGGAAACTAGGAAAGCTTGGATTTTTCAAACATTGGGGAGTAATTTTGCTTCTTCTGATGTTGTTTCTGTGTTTTGTGATGTTCTGACTGTTATCCAAATCACTGTAGCTCAGGTAGGGGAGTTGTTTTTGCAAGTACTAAACGATATGCCTTTGTTTTATAAAGTTATTTTGGGTTCTCCACCCGCTTCTCAATTATTTGGTGGGATTCCGAATCCTGATGAGGAGGTTAGGTTGTGGAAGTCATCTAGGGATAAATTAGAGGCTATAATGGTGACACTTGAAAAAGATTATATTGCCAAGACATGTTTTAGTTGGTTGAGGGATTGTGGTGGGGAGATTGTTAGTAAGATTAATGGCAAGTTTTTGATTGATTCAATCAGTTCTGGCAAAGAACTTGGATCAGCTGAGAAGATGATACGTGAGACCATGGACAGTAAGCAGGTGTTGGAGGGTAGTTTGGAGTGGCTTAAGAATGTGTTTGGATCAGAGATTGAATTACCTTGGAGTAGGATACGTGAGCTCATTTTGGAAGATGATTCTGATCTCTGGGATGAGATTTTCGAAGATGCTTTTGTTCGGAGGATGAAAAGGATTATTGATTCAGGATTTGAGAACTTGTCCAGAGTTGTGAATGTGGCAGAGTCCATTCGAGCAATAGGAGGGGATACTGCTGGTGGAGTGATTGATTTCCAAACATACTTGAACAGACATTCTACTGGTGGTGGGGTTTGGTTTATTGAACCTAATATTGCTGCTAAGAAGGCTGGTCTAGCATTTGGTCATAAAGCATCACAAGAAGAGAATGATTTTCAGACTTGTCTAAATGCATATTTTGGTCCTGAAGTTAGTAGGATCAGAGATGCAGTTGACAATTGCTGCCAGAGTGTACTTGAGGACCTGTTGAGTTTCTTAGAGTCTCCAAAGGCATCTCTAAGGTTGAAAGATCTTGCACCATATCTACAAAATAAATGTTATGAAAGCATGTCAATTATCTTGACAGAACTCAAGAGGGAGCTTGATGATTTATATGCTGCCATGGAAAAAAGCACACAGGATGGTCAGTCTTTGGCTTCACCTATCATTGTTGAAAAATCACTATTTATTGGGCGACTTTTGTTTGCTTTCCACAACCACTCAAAGCACATTCCAGTTATACTTGGTTCTCCAAGGTTCTGGGGAAAAGAAACTATGGCTGCTGTTTTTGATAAATTGTCACCTCTGTTGAGGCAATCTGGAGTTGGTACTGATGGTCCTGATACCCCTGGAAGGCAAACACCCACTAGCTCCAGAAAACAAAGTTCAGCTGCTACTGCTGCGTTGCTTGGAGCAAATGAAAGTGCAAGCCCAAAACTTGAAGAACTTTCTAAACTCACGAGAGATCTCTGCATTATAGCTCACAGCTTGTGGATATCATGGTTATCTGATGGGCTTTCTGTCATTCTCTCACGGGATCTTGGACAAGATGATGGATTGTCAGCAACAACTCCCTTGAGGGTAAGTAGTATTTGCTTAAGAAGTATTTTTTATTGTTTTCTTCTATCTCATTAGACATACCTATACATCTGGAGCTGCAGTGGTTGCCACTGTGAGCCTGGTCTTTCTCCTGAGTTAGGGCCAGTACAACTGCATTTTGGGAGGTAAGAGCTGTTATTTCAATTGAGTGCATTTGCAGAACCTTGTTGTGCCACTTCCTTCATGACTTGGAGCAGTTTGCCAGGATTTTTTTTTTTCCATCCAAAGTGCATGTAAATAAATGTGCGAACTTAAATTTTGTTTGGCTTGAGTTTTGGTCTTGCACTTTCATTATAAGTACACATAAAAGTTTCTGTGAATTATATGGAGGTGAAGTTTGATACCATTTTTTAAATAAAAAAATGTTTGCATTCTACTGTTTTGGCAAATATCGGTTTTCTACTCAGATGGCTTGTAATCTATATCAAAATCAGCTGAAATTATATTTTCTTTATTATGTTACACAAGTTCTTCTGTTCATTATTCTCATCTTCGGTATTGTGCAGGGTTGGGAAGAGACAGTGGTCAAACAAGAGCAGTCTGAGGAGAACCAATCAGAGCTGAAAATTTCACTCCCATCCATGCCTTCCCTTTATATCATCACATTTTTGTGCCAAGCATGTGAAGAGATTCATAGAATTGGAGGGCATGTACTTGACAAGTCAATTCTGCAAAAATTCGCATCAAAATTATTGGAAAAGGTATGCGGCTTGCATTGATGTCAGAGATAGTCTTTCCTCCAAAATTCTTGCTATAGTTTAATATATATTCTAATGCATTGTTACCATCTTGTTTTTTATTTATTAATCTTATCAATAATTCTTTTGGATTTTCAAACAAGAAAATTTGAATATATAGATTTTTTTCGATAGGAAATTCTAGAAAATTTATAGATTCTCAAGTTCACTTGTGGGATTAGATTGGAGGGTTAGGTTGGTTTCTTAAACATTCGAACCAAGTTTTAAAATTTATGAAATTTGTCCAAGCCTAAGGGTTTGTAGAAGACAAAAATAACCAGTTTTTATTTTTAAAAAAAAATTACTTGAACTATTTCTCCTGCTTCAACTGCTTTTTGTAATTATGTCTAGGATATTTCAGTTTCTATGTTTAGATATGTATCAATACTTATTACAATATATGTATCAGTCTTTATTATGAATCTGTTTTTTGGTTTGAATTGTTTATACTTCTGTTCCTTGGTGTGGTAGGTTTTTGTTCTTGTTAGTCCCTTATCATAAACAAACTAGGATCATTGGGAAATCTTAGAGTTAATTCTTCTAAGGTTTTTTTTTTTTTTTTTTGCTTTCTAAGTACCACAAGGATCTATATAGCTGCTTTTTTGGTCATTTGGCTTGAAAGATAATAGGATTTTTTAAGATGTAAAAGCAGGAAATTCTAGTTTCTGTTCAATTTTTTGGGGTTTTTTATACTTCACAGCTCTACTTCATTCAACAATAATTTTTCAGTATTTTCTCTGTATAGTTTTTTCCCATTCTCCAGAGGTGATCTAACTCTTTTGTGGATCCTGATCCACTAGTTTATTTCTCTTTTTCTTAACACATTGCATCTTTGGAAAATCAATACTCCTTGTTTAGAAAGCACTATATTGTTTCAATTTGTAAAGTGCTGGCTTCTCCAAAAAGTAATTGTGTATCTTGCTGAGTTAGCGAAGTGTTTATTATCTTTAATTTTAGACATAGATATCCAGTAAGCTGTTTACATTGTTTAGTTTTCTTGTTGATTTTCTTTCCATAATTTGTTTCCTGCCATGGCTCAGTAATGTATCTCTGGTTTTACTGCCATATTGCACCAGGGTCTTTCTAATCTTCTTGCTTATATAATGTTCATGCAGGTCATAAACGTTTATATGGACTTCCTTTCTCCTATAGAGGCACATGGATCACAAGTGTCAGAAAAAGGAATTTTGCAAGTTTTGTTAGACTTAAGATTTGCCGCTGACATTCTTTCTGGGAGTGATTCCAATGTAAGCGAGGAGTTATCCAAAAATCCGAAATCAAAGTTTTCTTTCAGGCGGAAGCAGGATCAAAGCCAAAGAAAATCTGCCATTGGAGAGCGTGTTAATGGTTTAATCAATCGTTTTGCACAAAGATTGGATCCCATTGACTGGCTTACGTAAGAATTTCTTTCCATATGTATGATAACTGTATTGATTTCCACACATTTGTTTGCCTTTCTTTGACCTAAAGTCTTTTGGGGGAATGGTGAAGATCAATTTACTTCTGAATGATTGAATCTGACTAAGAAATTATGTGGTAGTTTTAAGTTTTTGAGTTGAGTGTTTATCACATTGGTTTCTTACTTTATATCATTCAAGGTATGAGCCATATCTGAGGGAGAATGAGAGGCAAGCATACCTGCGACATGCTGTCCTCTTTGGTTTCTTTGTGCAACTAAATCGGATGTATACAGACACTGTGCAGAAACTGCCTACTAATTCTGAGTCAAATATTATGAGATGCTCTACAGTTCCTCGCTTCAAATATCTTCCTATAAGGTTAGTGTCTTCATTTTCTTTTATTTGATTCCTCCCATTTAGTTGCTGTGATTTAAGTTATGTGCACCTGCACAGGAGCACAAATTCAACCCACCTGGCATCCAATTCTGTTTTTCCCCAAGAAAATAAATTTTCTGCCTTCATTATCTGTTCTTTAATATGGGTCTTTGTTTTGTTTTGATGTGCAGTGCTCCAGCCCTCTCTTCAAGAGCTACTACTAAAACATCCATTCCAGCTGTTTCGGATGATATCACTTCAAGAGGCTTCCTTAAAGCATATACCAACGGAGAGCTCTCTCAGAACCTTGATTTAAATGACAACTCAAGTTTTGGGGTAGCAGCACCATTCTTAAAGTCTTTCATGCAGGCCAGTCTTTCTACCTATTTTATTTGTAAAACTGGAATGTTATAATAGCATGATTTGGAAACAGATATTCCCTTGATAAGTAAAAAGTGAAAACCATATCAGGGAAATCAGACAAGGCAAACAATATGTAAACCTGGTGAATCCAGAGAAAAAGTTTGACTTATGTTGGTGTGATGTTTACCTTTGTGATCATGCACAAAGAAAATGTTATTGTTATTGTCACTGAAACTTTTCTAATATCCGTTTCCTTTGTTATGACCAGGTAGGCAGCCGATTTGGAGAGAGCACTTTGAAACTAGGATCCATTTTAACAGATGGTCAAGTTGGCATATTCAAGGATAGATCATCATCTGCCATGTCGACATTTGGTGACATTCTTCCTGCACAAGCTGCCGGACTTCTTTCTTCTTTCACTGCAACCAGAACAGATTCTTGACTGCCTGTTTAGTCCTTCAGTCTCATTCTTTTCTCATACATACTTTGGTGGAGAGGAACACTGAACTTCCAAAACACACGGATGCTATGCGAAAACAGTATATCAACTCTATCCATTTCAAGAAAAAGGGTATGTACACATTATATATGAGTTAAAATTCATTTCTGTTTTCAGTCACAGTGGACCACTGGATCCAAGTTGTTGGAAAAATGTTCGTATCCAGAACCAAAAAGGAGGAAGAAACATGTGGAAGATTGTGAATCGAGGAAGTTGGAACCACGAAAAGGTAAAATTTGTGATCTGATTTCTCTATAGACCAATTTGGTTATTGTGAATATAGAGAGAATTTGAGAGGGGAGAGGATATAGGTTTTATCATGTAAAGAATTCAGGAGGCAGCACAGGAGGGTGTTTGGTGGAAGGGAAAATTCATCAGTCAAAACCAAATCCCTAATAGATTTTCTCTTAGGAATTTCACCCTTCCATTTTTTTATTTTTTTATTTTTGGTTGCTTAAAAGTTTTCAATATAAAAAGAACAGAAAAGAAAGACAGAGAGGGAGAGAGAGGATAAAATCCCTTGTGGTACTGTTATATCTTGAATATATGTTGTGTGAAATAACAGATTTAATAGTCTTTTCCCTTCTTTTTCCATGTTTAAAAAAGAAGGCTAAATGACCATTTCCCTCCCAAGGTTTAATAAAAAGACAATTTTTAAACCGTCAAGTTTGAAAAAGCCATTTTTCTATCTGTCTGTCGATAACAAAAAGTTAAATTTTTTACAAAATTGTTGAAAAGTAAAAAATCCTCAAGCTCCAAAATTTTATTATATAATTTTACCACTTATTTATATTAATTTTAATTAAAAATAATAAAAAATTACTAGTACAAATATAAATAGGGGTGTAGAATGTAACAAATTAGGGGTATAAATGTTATGATATAAATATCGAGGTTATAAGTATATTTTCATACTTTATAGAGTGACTATGATAATTTTTAAAACAAGATAAGTAAAACCTCCGTTTATTCCTAGTAAATTAAAAAAAAAAAAAAAAGGAAGATATTTTCACCTTTCTAAATCTATTCATAGTTTAGTTTAGTAAAAGCGTTTTTGTAATATTTTAAATTGTGGGTACAAAATATAGTTGATTATGTTTTTATTATAATATTTTGATAAAATAATATAAATACACTCTAATTGTTAAATTTTATAACTAACTTTGACAAAAGTGTGAGAAAATGAATTTTCAAATTTAAAGGGTGAGGATTATTATTTTATTGAACCTTGGGTGGGAAATTGTTATTTGGCCAAAGGAAATTGAAATTTGCACTTTTTTTCCTTTTTTCTGGCATTATTGATGAGAATAAGATCAGAAAATGTACCATGACAATGATTTCTTTGAAGGAAAAGAAATATTAATTATATGTGTTGATGTACTAGTCTATTTTGATCCTAAAGCATAATTTTGAACAAACTTAAAAGTTTATATATTATTTATAAGGGAAAAGGACTATTTCTCACCCAAATTTTAGTTTAATTTTAAAATTATACTCATGATAAATGAAAAACTCAAACATCAACCTATAGATTGACTATCAGCCAAATTTTCAGTTAAGGGTAAGGATCAAATTATCATTTTACTTATAAACTTTAAAATTTTGAAATGTATATCATCCTCTCCCTTAGGTTTTAAAAACTAATATTTTAACTCATTCTTAAAGTTTGAAAAGTTTAGATTTCATTTTTAAGGTTTGTTTCCTTCTCTGGACGTCATCATTCTGATCGATAATCAACGTTTTTTTACCCATTTTCCAAATCTGGTTACAAAAATGACGAAAGATAGTCGTGCAAACATGATGAAGAAGCATCGTCTTTCGTCATCATTGTTTGGAAGACTTGATAAAGGACAATGCTTCGTCGTCACATCGAATGATAAAGCATTGTCCTTCGTCAAGTCTTTTGAATCTGAATGATGTTTCGTTGTCAAAATTTGGACGATGAAGGGTCATCCTTCATCAGAGAAGACCTTCGCTTCTTCCTGATTGTTGGTTGGTTCCTTAAGCCACTGGAGATGAAATCTGGAAAGGGAGGAAAAATGAATTTTTTAAAGTTTAATCATGGAGGGTAATAATATAATTTTTTTAGGTTTTAGAGTTTATAGATAAAATGACAATTTTACCGCCGCTTCTAACTGAAAATTTAGATGACAGTTAGCTTATCATGAGTGTTTAGGTTTTTCATCTCCTGTAGATATGATTTTGAATTTGGACTAGAACTTGGGTGGAAAATTGTCCTTTTCTCTTATTTATAATTATGGGGATGACAACTATAATTGAAATGGTAATCATAATCATGATGGTAATGGTAATTGTAACCATAATTGTAATTGCATTGGTAATCATACAACGATACTATATGCACACGCTTTTGAATATATAATTGGGTATATAGATGATGTGTTATTATATGATTAAATATAATTTTATCATTAATTCAAAATCTTCCGATTACATAATGATATATTATTAATATATTCAATTATATATTTAAAAGTATATACACAAAAATTTAATATAATAAAAACAATATGCGCAATAATAATAATAACAATGAAAGTCATTTTGATGTAAGCAAAAGTTTATAGTGACCAATTAAAACTCAAATTATATTAATTGGTTTAACTGATTCGATTAAGACTAGTAGGTAGCAGCGATTTTGGGTGATGATTCAATGGTTTTAAGCATTGGATTGTTTAAAACAATGATTCAATCAAAAAAGTCACCTTAGGTTACATGTGAATTACCAAATTAATCATGGGAATAAATCATTGAAAGTAACAAGTTTGATGCATGGATGAGCTAAAATTGATGAGATTGTGTCAAAAGGAATTGTCAAAGAGGAGATTAGTGCAAGATAGAGTTGGAAATAATAAGATCAAAGTTGGGAGGAGCCATTAGAGAAGAGATCGGTGTGGGATAAAGTCGAAAATGATAAGATCGACACTTAGAGGAGTTGAAAATGATGAGATCGATGTCAGGAAAAGTTTTTAAAGAAAGATCGGCAACTAGGGTTTGTGGGTCTAAGGTTAGGCTTTTTCTGTAATTTTTCATTTTTGTAATATTCTTATAAACTATCACTTTGATCCATGCACAAAATTAAAACAACAAAAATCATCATTAAGTATTTATCAATTTGACCTCTAAGCAAAATAAATTAAATAAAATTATTCCTAAATAATTTATCAGTTCAACTGTTAATTGACTCAAATTGACTCCTCCACCATGCAAACACCCTAGTGCCAAGTTTTGGTATGAAAACTTTGGATGGGAGGGTATTGTTGTTGACATTTAAAACATAACTGCATGCAATAAATAAGGTTGAGAGACAAAAAGCACAAGAGTTATTATGAGGAAGGTAGAGAGTTAACACATAAGACTGAAATGTTGTTTTCATTCATTCAAAAATCCCCTCTTCATTTTCTAAAACTTTAAGGCCAAAAGACTATGTCCCAGACAAGGATTGATGTTTTCTCAAGTATCCTCCCTTTAATTTTAAAAATCTCAAATACTCATCCATAAATAGTTAAAATTAATTATAGTAAGAGTAAAATCATCATTTTATCTATAATATTAAAAATAATTAAAATATAATCTCTTTTTCCTCCCCTAAACTTTAAAAACTAAAAGTTTTTCCCTAACTGAAGTTTTAAAAAATGATAGTTTTCCCTTAGGATTTGGTTTCCAGATCTCCGATGCTAAATCCGACAACATTGTCGGCCGTCTATCCCTCCCGAAGCTTCCTCTCCCTTCGGAGGTCACTCTCCACCTATTTGAACCCCCGTTCAGCATCGATCTTCTTCTGAAAGTGAAGAGCTTCGTCTTTCCTGACGAAGCTCTTCGTCTCCCGTCGTCTTTTAAGCCTCATTTAAGGTCGATCAGGTGTCTAAATGGGTGGAAAGAGACTGTCAGAGGGAAATAAAGCTTCGGAAGAAATAGACGATCTACAACGACGTCGGATTTAGTGTTAGAAATCTAAAAACCAAACCCTATAAGAAAACTATTATTTTTTAAAACTTAGGTTTAGTTTTTAAAGTTTAAAGAAAAAAAATAAAATTTTAAGAGGTTAGAGTTTCATTTATTTTAATTACTCATATGTATATATTTAGGATTTTTAAAGTTAACCAATAATATTTAAAAAAACAGCAATCCTTAGGCGGAATATAGTTCTTTGGCCAAACTTTAAATCAAACTGGGAAAGTGTGTAAATTGCCAATCTCCAAGAAAAGAAACAGAATAGAAGAAAGGGAGGAATGGAATGGTCAATCCAAGTCAAATCAGAAGAAAGAATAAATGAAAAGGCAATTTATAGAGCTAGCCAGGATCAGTCAAAGTCATACTCATGCACATGCTTTTGTTTGGAAATGTGTACAATATTTAAATGAATATAAAGTGTGAGAGATGATTGAGAGGCAAAAGAAGGGGAATCATGGGAATTGTCATTGGACTTAAGTTTCATCAGTGTGATCATAGTTAATTCAATCTTCAGTGAAGAATATGATTTTAATAAAAAAAGAAAATAAATAAGTGGAGACACTCAAACAATACAGAGTATAGATTTGAAACATATCGGTGGCAGATATAAATTAAAATTTTAATTTATTTAGTATAATAATTATAAGATCAATAAATAATTATAGGTTTTCATCTATTTGATATGATCAGTTCAATTTTAAAAAATTGACCCGCTCAAATAAAAGTTTTTCATTAATAAAAAAAATTAGAAATGGGGTCAGACTGAAATTGAAAATATTTCATGTTTATTTTTTTTTTATAAAGATGAATCTTATTTGATCGGATTACTCTTTTGAAACTGAGTCAATCACATCGAATAGGTTGAACACTAGATATAATGATCAATTTCATATTTATTATATTAAATAAATCAAAAATTTTAATTTTAAAATATTAAAAAAGATATTAACCCATGTCACCTAATGCATAGAAACTCACTCCATTGTCATTCAAGCGGTTCCTTGGAGGCATAAAAAGCGCTCATGTTGTTGAATGTGCTGCATTGCATGGTGTTGGCACTGTCTAATTAAAGCCATTGAGGTATTGAGAAACAGAGCATTTACCAGTAGTTGTTGTGGAAATAGAAGTAGTAAGCTGGCCAAATTGATGGCAATGCATGGAGATCTGGACTGAAGAGAAGAGTGGGGCCTTTCCTCATTAGGAGTCAAATAATACATCTTTGTATCTCAAGTTTTAGTCTCATAATGGTGGGTCTATTAGAATTTAGAAGTGACAATTTGGTCCTTGTCTAATCTCTGTCCTTATCTCATCTTGATACAAAGATAATAGGGAGTATTTGTCTCCTTCCTATGAAAGAAATTTTTAATTTTTTTCCTCTCTATCCAAAAAAAAAAAAGAATAGTTATTATATGTAAGATAAATTTGATAAGAATTCAAGGTTAGGATTAAATTTTGTGAAATACAAAATAGGAAATAGAAATGTTTTAGTGAAAATTTGAAGAATGTCAGTGATTGGGGAAGAATAGAATAAAATAAATTATCGAGTTCTTCAAGAGACATGAGAACGGAATATTAATTAAAATAGATAAAAAAGATAGTCATTTAAATGTTTTTAAGCAAATTTTTTATGTAATTATTTTTTTTAAGTAAATTTATTATTTATTTCAATAAGAGTAATACTATGTGTATCTATTTTTGGTACACAATTCATGTATACAATGATGTGTCATCATGTAATTAGGTAATTTTAAAACATGTGTCATCATATGATAAATAAATATCTAATAACATGATAATACCTCATCTATGTATACAAATTGTGTACTAAAAATGAGTACACATAGTTTTATTGTTTCAATAATACCTTTTTCTTTTAGTATACAGTCCCTTCAATTGTGTATTTTATCAATACAGTCAATAGCAGTACACTTCAGTAGTACATTATCTTATTGAATATAAGATAGTTTGATAACTTATATCATAATAAATTGAAACGTTCATTGAAAACTTGTTGTGAAAACTTTTATAGAAAAAAATTTAAAACTTTGAATGCTGATTTCTGAAAGAGGTTTGACTTTATTTATTTACCAATTATATTAGGTGTGTAGACAGTGAATATCTGTTGTATTAGTCAAAGTAGAATAAATTCTGATGTCAGATCAGAACTGAAATTAGAAACACGATTTCTTTGGAACAGAGTGTTAGTACTAGTGTCAGTGCGAATGCAAAGTATAAGTGCAAGTACGAGTATGAAATACGAGTGTAGAGTATGAGTGCAAATGTGAAATGTAAGTGCGTGCATGCATGCATGCATGCGAAAATGCGTTCATTTATTTCATTTTATATAAAAAACATGAATGTGAGAATGCAAGCATTTCTTTCACGCGCATTCTCACATGTTTTTATATAAAATGAAAGAAATGCAAGCACACACACACTTACACTTCGCATTCATATTCGCACTCGCACTTACACTCAGTTTTCAAGAAATCACCTTTTTTGTTTTTGTTTCAATCTGATATCAAAACTTATTGTATTGTGACCAGTACAACAGATATTCATTATCTACACAACTAATATAATCGATAATTAAACAAATAAACAAAATCAAACCTCTCTCAGAAATCAACATTCAAAATTTTAAACTTTTATCTGTGGAAGTTTTCACAACAAGTTTTCAATGAATGTTTTCGATTTATGATGATATAAGTTATCAAACTATCTTATATTCAATATGATGATATACTATTGGAGTATACCGCTATCATCTATGTTGAGAAAAAATACAACTGAAGGGAAGAGACACTAAAGGAAAAGAGATATTATTGGAATAAACAATAAATTTATTTAGAAAAGTAACTTTATTAAAAGTTTGTCTAAAAATATTTAGACATAAATTGTTTTGCCTATTTTAATTAATATAATGAGAGAAGTAATAATAATTCCATATTTCTCCATTAAATGCAAAGAGCTTTAAATTTTAAAGTTGAATTTGAATTGGTAATGGAGCCAAACACCCTTTTAATATAATTTCAATTAAATTAGAGTTAGGATTAACTATAATTTTGAGTTATCACATCTGGTAAATGACTTACCTTTTCTATATCCAATTGTGGGAATTTATATTCTTCTTTATAGCAAGTAGAGTTAGATTCAGTTTACGCTGGAATATGGATTATCTTGAGTTTGATTTGAATTTATAATAGTTAACTTGAGTTTGATCTCATTCAACTTGATCAAAACTGTCATCAAAGAGTTAATGAGATAAATAATATCATTAATAATATCGCCGATGAATCATATCGTTAGAGGGAATTCAGGTTGACCACTGATGACCTTGTACCTATTTCATAAATTATACTTTAGAAATAGATACAAACTAGAGAGTATGTGACGAATGAGTATGGTTAGATTCGAGCCGAATCAAGCTCAAACTCAACTCGATTTACATATAGCTGAGCTTGAGTTCGAACTCAAACTCGTAAAAGTCAAACTCGAACTCAGTTTAAATTCAGCTCGACTTGTTTTTCGTTATTAAAACAATATCGTTTTAATATATATTGATCAAAATGACGTTGTTTTGTATCAAAAATTTCAATTGAAAAATTTGATGAGTAGCTCGAGTTCGAACACTTCTTTTGAATTCATTTGAACTGAACTCAAATTCAAGCTTGAATAGATTCGATTCGAGTCTAACCTGAGTATATATCTATACGAAAATCTTATTTTTAAAATCAAAGTTATTATCACCATCTCTTATAACCCATATGCATGGAATTCGAAATGACACGAATAAGAGTTTTGACCCTCTAACAACAAGAATCAATAATTCTTAAACATTGATTAATTATGGTTTCTAATGTAACTCTATTTGTGTATTCTCTCTTTATAAATAAATAAACAAGAACATAAATTGACGCATCCATTGGAGGAAAGACCAGGGCATTAATGATGGTGAGTAATCGTTACAGGAGACACAGAGAGAGAAAGAAGAAGACTGAGTTTGCATTTAAAGGCAAAGCCATCATTGCAACAGGACGTCATCCTTCAATTTTTGTGCATTTTTTCTGCCTTGGAGTCTTAAATGCAGTGGCCTCTCTATTGACATTTCCTCTGCTACGGCCCTGAGAAAGAGAGGGAAAGTCTTTTCAATATTTCTCTTTCTCTTTTGCCTCCCTCTCTTAATTAAATTCTCACCACCCACCTCTTTCCTGCTGTCCTTTTTGTCTTATTCAGTTGTCTTCTCCATTCTGTGCATCCATAATCAATCAATTCAATATCATATTCCCTTTTGTTTTTCTCCTCCTTCATTTCCTTTCCACCGATTATGGCGCATTTGAAACAATTCTTTCTCCTATTCATGTATTGTCATTATATGGAAGGTCTCCTCCCATTCTAATTGCGACCAACCCCCTATTGCCTAATTATATGATATTGGGATTAGAGTAGTTTTAATACAAATCGAATCGAATCAAACTTAAAATCAATTTTAATAAATAATATTTAGTTTGAGGTTAAACGTAAACTTATCTAAATTGGTATACAATCTCACTAAAAGATTTTTAATAAAATGAATAATATTTTTAAAAATGAATTGTATCATTGGAGGGGTAAATAGTGACAAACGAGTTGAATTTGGTTCTAGTTGGAGTTTTAGCTTTAGTTTAACTTGTTTAAGTCAAATAATAGATTTAGGTCAAGCCTTAGACTAGCGCAAGATAGATCAAATCGATAGAACCCAGCTTGAGCTCATTCGAGCTTGTGGACAATATCATGAGAAGGTTGTCAACATGATGAACAATATTGTTGGTTAGTGAACAGTGTCATTAGAGAGAAACGATTCAAACTTAATAATTGAAGCTCTAACTCAAATTTAGTTTATTTGAATCAGACAGACTAAACTTGAATCTAGTTCTGATTGGAATAATGTTATTTCATTATTTAATACAACTTTTTAAATATTACTTACATTAATATATATTACTTTATGATTAAGTGATTTAGATCAAAATGTTGGATGTTGTTATATATGAATTTCGTTAATCTTTAATCATAATTGAATGATTCAGGTTGATTGCGGATAATGTTCTCATGTGTGCTAATCGAAACCTTTAAATGATATTTAGCAGCTAATTTAAGTCATTTAATCATGGTGTTCTTGTTGATCAAACTTTTTTTTTTTTAAACTATAATTTAAAGATTCTGATATCGAATGATTTTGATATGTTCTTTAGGTAGGGGGTGATTCGATTCAAATCAAGCCCTTGGATCGAACGTGCCCCTATATCTAGGGTAATGTTTCCTTAACCATTTCACAATACTTCTAATGAGTTGAACTATTCAATTAGCATTTTGTCAACCTTAAACCATGATTGATTAATAGTTCATTTGTTGAATAATGTTATCATACGTTACCTCTTATCTAAATTGTTCATTTAAATATACGTCATGACACGAAAAAATTATCCATAGAATGAATGTATATACTATAGTCAAATGCGGTCAATGAAAAATCAGAATTGTCATAAGAGAATAGTTGAATGAATAACTAGTTTAATACGAGCCGAACCAAGGTGAGCCTAAGATTGGTTTGAGTTTGGCTCAAGTAGATAATATTTAATTTGAGATTGAGATTGAACTTTTTGAACTAGTGCACAATGTTACTAAAGTTGCCAACAAAATGAATAATAGTTATGGGAATCAATTGTCACCGGAAGGGTGAATAGTATCTTTTTAAAGACAAAAGAGCTTAACTCAGTCTTGGTTAAAGCTCTAGCTCTACTTTACCTCGTTCAAGCTAAACAATATATTTAAATCAAGCCTATAGAGAGTTGGCTTAAGCTCAGTTGATTCAATAGTATCAAGTTCGAGCATCTAAACTGGTGTATGATGTCACTGAAAGGTTGTCAACATGATGAACAATATTGTTGATTGGTGAACATTGTCATCAAAGAGAAGCGATCCAAACTTGATAATTGGAGCTCCAACTCAAGTTTAGCTTGTTCAAATCAAACTAACTCAATTCGAATCCATCCTTAATTGGAATATTGTTATTTCGTTATCTAATATAACTTTGTAAATATGATTTACATCAATATTTACTACTTTATGATCGAGTGATTTAGATCAAAATGTTGGATGTTGTTATATATGAATTTTGTTAACCTTTAGTCTTTAGATGATGATTGAATGATTCAAGTTGATTATGGATAATGTTATCTTTTATGCTAATTGAAACCTTTTAAGTGGTATTTAGTAGTTAATTTAAGTCACTTAATCACGGTGTTCTTGTTGATCAAACTTTCTATTTTTAACTATAATTTAAATTTTTTGATATCTAATAATTTTAATGTGTTCTCTTGATAGGGGTGGATTAGATTTGAGTCAAGTTCGCACAAAAGTCAACTCATGTTTGACTCAAATCCTTAATGAGCAGTTTGAGATTGAGCTTAACTTATTCAAACTGTTAAATAGAAGTAGAAGAATCACCAAAAATAAAAGAAGACTCATTTAAATCCATAAGAATCTTCGGAGAATAAGAAAAATAATCACCATAGAAGAAGAAAGAAGAATCACTAGAATAAAAGAAGAAGAATTATTGGTGAGAAGATTCAAGCCAAACAACGATCTGAACTTCTACAACTTAGATCTAATCTGCCCCAATATTTAGTGTAATGTTTCCTTAACCATTTCACAATACTTCTTATGAGCTGAACTATCGAATTAGGGTTTATCAACCTTAAACCATGATTGATTAATAGTTCATACACTGAATAATGTTATCATATGTTACCTCTTATCTAAATCATTCACTTAAATATTGTCATGACACGAAAAAATTATCCGTAGAATGAACGTATATACTACACGTATGTTCAATCATTATACAGTCTTTATACAACATATATATGCATCAATATGCTTCAATAAACCCTAGCTTAGACAAACAACCCTAATTAACATATACATGCATCTTCGAAAATTCAAATCAAAAGCACTCAATGAAATAATCAGTTTAGTCATCTCGTATTTTTTATTAGGTTTAAACCGAATAATCTTTTAACTAGTTTGATTTTGGTTTAATGTTTTTTCCGATCGAATAGGGTAAAATTGTCAAACCAAATTTGAACACCCTGCCAGTTAAGATATTAATTCCTAAAATGAAATTTTGCTTTTAATATATAATAAGCTAGTTAAATACAAAAAGGTAGTGCAGTGCTTGAAATTGCAAACAATCTGGACAACTGTTTAAAGAGAAAAGTTCAAAGGAATGGAAACAAAACTAGAGCCCCTTGTCTGCCATGGCACATTTTAAGAGGCAAATAGTATTATAATAATAATAATAATAAAAAATAAAAAAGAAATATAAATTAAATTGAATTTAAATACTTTTTTATTCCTATTTAATTTAAGTAAAAAATAAAATAATTTTAGTTAAGTTTAAATTTAACTAGCCAAAATTAAGAACTATTTGAATTCGATAAGTCAAAATTAAGGGTTAATTGAGTTTGACTCAATTTATAAATTTAAAATTCGATTCAAGTTTATAATTCAAATTTATGGTTTATTAACAAAACGATATTATTTTGAAAATTACTTAACATGACATGAATCGAATTGTAAGTTAAACTCAAACCAAATCAAATTATCTGTCCTTATCGTAAGCAAATCGAGCTAAACTTTTTCTAACTTGAGCTCAATTCACTTTAAAAAAGACCCAATCCTCTCAATTTGAATTTGACTCGAATTGATTTAAATAAATTCAAATTAAGTTAAATCAAATCGAATTAGCTTTTGAAACTGAGTCAACTCTGTTCACATCCAACTCTAAACATGACTTAAATCGGGTCATGATTTAAACTCAAACTAAATCGAATTATCTATTAAACTCATATATTGAATTAAGTTAAACTTTTTTTTAATTTAAACTCGATTTTATTTTAAAATAAGTTAATTTTTTTATTTAAATTTAATCAAATAAATTCAAATCAACCTAATTTTTGAAATTAAACCACCCCTATTTGGTCCAACCCACAGCGGAGAATTTCGAATGAGAGCCTATTTTATTAAGAAATGAGATCGAGACTTAGATTGAGAAAGAGAGAGAGGTGAGTCACGCAACCAACCGTGTGGCAGACTGAATCATAAGAAAAAGTCTGGATTTAGGACACTGAACGACACAGTTTCAACAGTGAACAATAAGTTGCTTTGCTCTTTGTAAATTTCTTTCTTTCCATTTTCCTTTTCAAAATTAATCCATTCAGCTTATCTTATTTGTGCAGAATATTTTGTAGTCGTTTTGGTCAACACTGGGAATTGTGTCTCCAATTTGCCATAATAATTAGACCTGTCATCACATGGGATATTCTTAATACTCTTTTCATTAATAATAGGAACAATCAGAATCATAAAATGAATACCACCCATGTTAAATCCCCATAAAAAATGGTTCGGATTTCACTCAAATCTTTAATGTCTAATTTGATTTCGAATTTATTTGAGTTAATACACAATTTCGTTACAGGGTTTTCAACAGAATAGTTTCAGAAAGATAAACAAACTGAATTCAGGTTACAGTTAAACTATCAAATTAAAACCCTAATTCAAATTCAGATTATTTAAATCAAACATGAATTTGAACTAAGTTGAATCTAAATAACGATCAATTTGAGCATAACTCAAATTCTTAATATCCAACTTAAGCGTGAACTTATTTGATAAGAATAATATTGTAATTAAATAATATCATTAAAAAGATAAATGAGTTCAATTCAAATCGAACTGTTTAATTAGAATTCTACTTAAATCAGTTTGAATCAAATCAATCTCTATATAAATGGGTATTGTGGGAATATATTCATTTATCGATAATATGAAAAACATAAATTAATTAGTTAATTAATTAACACATTTTCAAGAGTTAATTCTGTAGTGAAAACTATAAAAAATTTATCATTATAAGATAATTTAATTTTTTTTCTTTTTTTATACAATATTTTTTTTCTTTTAAAATGTTAAATTCATTTGAAAACCCTAATTGCATAAGACAAAATGATGAACATTCATAATAATAATAACAATAATAATAATAAGATGTTCCTATTATGATAATTATGGGAGAAAGGGAACAGAAAAACCCTAACCCTAAGATGGATCAATAGTGCGGCGGTCGTCACCGGCGGCAGCCCGGGGTTGCTGGAACGGGCTGAGCTGGCCGATACTGGCGGATACATTCATGGCAAGGAGGCTGGCGTCATAATTGCTGCTGGCATCGAAGCTCCTTATCATCTGTTGCTGATGCTCTCTAGGGAAGAACTGGTGGTGATGAAAGTGATGCTCACGTCCAGCAGCAACTCCTCCAACTCCTCCGACTCCGCTGCCAATCAGATTGATTCCTATGTTAGGATGGTGCTGGTGGTGGGTGTTGGTGGCAGCTGCAGCCGCGGCGGCGATGAGTCCAGCATGGCCAGTGATGCCTAGGCTTTGATATTTGGATAGTTCCGACTTGGCGCAGCTGAGATCCGTCTGCAGCTGGCGGAGACGGTGCTGCAAGAAGGAAATAACTCCGACGCAGCCGTAGACGGGGTCGCGAAGACGCATGTCGGCCTCATAAGCGAGGGAATTGACTGCGTCTTCGCGCTGCGAAGGCTGCAACTCGTTGAGAAGCTTGGTCACGTTACTCGCCCCGAAAACTTTGTGAACGTTTGCGAATTTCTGAGGCTGGTCCGGTGGAAAATACGGCGCGAATACACACTCCGGTTGACACTTTCGCCGCAAAAATTTACAAGCCGCGCATGGTGAATTCGATGATGATGCCATGTTATATCTTCTTCTCTGCAACCCAATCCAAAAAAATAATAAAAAAACACCATTTAACAAAAAAATGATCACATAAATTTTATACCATGAGGTTGACAGATCTTGATGATGATGTTGTTCTTGGACATGAAAATGAAGATGAAGATGTTGATGGGGTTAGCTAGGGCTTTTAGGGTTCATAATGAAAACTCTTAAAATTTCTTTGTGAAGGAGACATAAAATTGAAAAGATCACCGACTACAGGAGCTGCCATATATTGATCAAATCATTCTCTTATCATTCTGAGTCTGAATTTGAAAATTTTCAAATCCATAAACTTGAAGGTGAAGTGTGTGCGCGCGTGTGTATATATATATAAAAGGGAGCAAGGAAGAAAGGTTGATAATGGAGGATTGGATCTCGTGAGAGTTTGATTATTTCAATGGATAAAAAAGGTTCATTTTTGAGAGCAGATCTTGCCTAAATTTCATACAGAAATTAATCTTGGGATTAACACAAGAACTGTATTAAATTAAACTAATAATATACGATAATGTGAAGAACAAGCAAAATAAACAAAAAAATAATAACAAAAGGGTTAAGTTGTCTGACTGACTCTTGACTGTTTATAATAAGATCTTGGGAAGAAGAATTTTTTCGATCTGTCTATTCTTATTCTTTTTGTAGCCTTGAAAATGAAAAGTACCTTACCTTGTAGTAAACAAGCAAGTCAAACCTTTTTTTGGTTTCTTGGAGTTTCCCCTTAACTTTCAGACGACTTTTGAAGATGAAGAAGGGTTAATTGTTGTATTATTTTTTTCAGGTTAAGGAGAATGAAAAGGTCATGCAATTAAAATGTTGGGTTCTTGAGAGGAGGTCGATTTGATCGCCGGAAAACAAAAGGCATGGAACATGCATATAAAGATGGTGTTGAAGAGAGGGAGAGAAAAGAGCTGATGTTTAGGTTTAGGGGGATTTTTTTGTTTTTGTTTTTGAATATGAATATTGAGAGGGAGAGGGAGGTAAAAGCGGCGGAGAAAGGGAAAGTCGCCCAGAAGCAGAGGCTAAGGAGGCGGAGAGAAAAGCAAAAACAAAGACACAGAGAGAAAGAGAGAGAGTGAAGCTGCTGCAAAATAGAATGAGTGAATAATAGAGTGATAAGAGTGATAGATATACTGATGAGTTTAGGAAGGAGGCTTAGGGACACTCATTGGGGTGGATCCAATACAAATTGGTTCTTTTTGAATTTATAGTTAGTTTGAATGATTCGATCTCAAACTAGAGCTCTAATTCAACAACTCAACTCATTTGTCCATCTTTTGATACTATTTATCCGATTGGCAATATTATTCACTCTTTCATTGATATTATTTATCTCTTTAGTAGTTTTTTGATAATATTGTATATCAATTTGAATGAACTCAAACTTAAATCAGGTATTATGATTCGATCTAAACTCAAATAGTATCCATCTTGTGATACTGTTCATATATTTGGCAACATAAATACTCTTAATAATCTATACTATGACTCAAAACTTTGACACTGAGTATTACCAATTATCAAATCCGAAAGTGTTAAGAGATGCTTTGTTAGCCTTAGAATAAGGGTTTCTGACTATGCCTAAATTTGATTTGAACTAGTTAGTTTGAACTCGAATTATTGTTTAACTTGGCTCAAACCTTTTTGTCTGATCAGTTTATATTTCTTTGGTAATTCTTTTTTATTTTATTCCGTTCATTCATTCTTAATCTTTTTAGATAATTCTTTTTCTTCTTTTTAACAATCAAATGAGTCAAACTTATCCTTTTTTTTTTCTAACAATATTACAATTACATCAGATAATTAATCTCCGTTCCCATCAAAAATTTAGTAAATATTTTGACACTATATTATCTTCCAACTACATGAAGAGATGTTATGTCAATATTTATACTAACGATTATGAAATTAATTTCTAAGGCCATTTTGTTAACAAAGATTATGACTTTCATATAATGTTTTAAAATCCAAATCGACCAGCTCAATCAGAAACCGATGAAAAATTTGTTATTGGTTATGGCTAACTAAACCTATTTTAAACCTACCCAATTGATATAAGATTGAATTGGATACATACATCTTGTTAATTCATGCTTCGATCGATATATTGATGCCAACCAGGCGTAAGCCCATTTTAAGACATTATTGATTTGCATAATTAATGGGATTAGCCAGCTTTCGGAGCAACACTTCGACAGGCAGAAGACCTAATGGGAAAAAAAAAAACAATTTTGTATGGGGGGATTGTTTGTTTGTTTGTTGTTATTTATGACAGTCACAGAGACTGACGAAGGGATATAGAGGATGTTGAGGTGGTTGTGACAAGACCTTTCCTCCTTTTTCTCTGTGCATGACTATTTACTTTGTTCCCTTCTTTCCTTTTGAGAGTTTTATTAGGCTTTCAGGTTTTCTACCTGTCCCCTTGCCCCACCCTCTTTATATGTCGCCAACTGAACTCAACCCCTTTGTCTCTTAGTCTGAATTCACATGGAATAAAGAACACATCGATTTGTTTCCAAAGAACAGTTTGAATGGTATGATTGAATCCAAAGTTTTATCAATTTAATTAATTCAACTTTAAAACTTAAATAAATTTTTTTGTTAAAAGAAACTAAATTAAATTTGTCAATTCTTAAAGTTTAGTTTAATATAAAAGATGAAGAGTTAAATTTCTTCGATAGAAAGAAAAAATTTAATCATAGAAAAAATTATAATATAATATACACCTAAGAATATATGTATGTATATCATCAAAATTTTATAATATAAATTGATAACTTGTTTGGATACATATACAACTCTCCACGATCATGTGCATTTGACCTAAAATAAGTTAAATTATATATTTAATTATAAATTATATAAATTTTTTTAATATTACTTTTAAAAATTGTCACTGTGCACGCGGCTAATTTCCCAAAAATAGATCTATTGCAATTCAGAAAAGTCCACCAATCAGACGACTGAGATTGCACAATCAAAGATATGAATTTTTTGTGTTAATTCAGACCAGGGTCCTGGCCTTTTGAGCGCACGGGGGTCCCATTAGTCAAAACCCAGAGACGTCCAGCGGTCTATTCTGTCTCTCTTTTATGTCTTTTCTCTACTCACTGTCTAAACTCTCTCAAGAACACTTTTTTATTCCTTTTTCTCATTCAAAGCTCCAAAGGGTATGTTAAAATGTATTCGTTTCATAAGTTTAACTTTATCTCTATTGAAGTTGAAGGTAAAGATCGAAAATTTAATCATGGAATGACTTTCTTTAGTTTGTTTATTCTGTTTTTGTATTAATTTGTTTTTTGGTTACTCAGAGTTGACTATTGAGTGAGTGTTGTGATTTTTATTGTTAATTTTAATGTGATCTCTGTATGGTAGAATTCTCTGCTGAATCATAAATTTTCATTTGAAATAAGGCTTGACATGTTAGGGTGAAGTTAGAGACGCCACTGGATGTTTGTTCTTTTCATTTGTATATGTATTTGCTAGCTTCTTCGGTTGATATTATTGGTGATACAAAGTATTAGATTCTGCATGAAAGCAATGAATGAGGAAGTTTGTGCTCTATCGAACTTGTCAAAGCTTTGGCTACTTTTATTTTTTATATGGTATTGTGGTTGTGATGGGTTATGGCGTTGTTTACAGGCTGGTGAAGTCAGGTCGTCAGGTGGCTGCATGAGATACATTAACTATTTTCTTTGCAAAGAGGTTTTAACTTCTTGCGGAGGAAGAAGTTACCTCTTCAATTCCCTTGATCGGCCTACTTGGCTGATTAAGGGAGTTCCTAGTTTTGAGAATGGTCAAGAAATTGCATCTAATGAATTGCGGCATTCAAGCTGGGTTGGAATTTCAAGTCATTCATCTGAAGATACCGATCATGGACATGAAGGAGGTTTATCTTCAGTAACCAAGGATGAAATATTAAAATATTTGGCTAGAGAATTTCTTAGGGGTAACTCTTTACTGGTTTCAAATTTGGGTTATAGGATTGGACGGGTTAATCTTGTCTCTCCATTGGGATCCACATGGATGTCACAGTCTATGCGTTATTCATCCACAGCCACTGCTGGTCAGCATGAAAACAATGAAAATGAACGGCAGGCTGCTAAACATGTAAAGGAAGCATTACCAGTGGTGACCAAGCAGTTGAAGGTTTGAGTACAGTGAAAGCCAAAGCAAAAGCTAAGCAGAAGAAAAACTCACAGAAAAGTGCAAAATCTATGGTGCAGAAAATGTGGGCTATGCTACTGGGCATTGGTCCTGCTTTGAGAGCTGTTGCTTCTATGAGCAGGTAAGTAACTTTGCATATTATGTCATAAGTATGTTGAATCGGAGCTGTTATAAGCCTGCTGAATCTTTTTTTTTTACTTTTATATGCTTGTTTCAGGGAAGACTGGGCTAAGAAACTCAGCCACTGGAAGGATGAATTTAAGTCTACTATGCAACACTATGGGTTGGGTACAAATATACTTTGGGCCAATGTGAGGATAAGTTAAGGTTACTGGTGAAACTTGCTAACGGGACAGATCTTTCTAGAAGGGAGAGGCAACAACTCACAAGGACCACAGCTGATATATTTAGGCTAGTTCCATTTGCAGTTTTCATTATTGTTCCTTTCAAGGAGTTCTTGCTACCAGTATTCCTGTAATCATTTCCTAACATGTTGCCATCAACGTTCCAGGACAAGATGGAAGAAGAGGTAATGGTTGGAATGACTGGCAGATAAGTGTGTGATTGCTTTTGCACTGTTGCATAAGCCTTATTGGTTTGGAATCGTGGCAGTTGTATCTCCTACATACTTCTTATGTATTTTCTTTTGTCATTCTTGTTGCTTAAACTCATTCTGATACAAGTCCATGTAGATCAACATTCACCCACATAATGGTGGTTGCATCAACAGGCCCAATCTGCCTTTTCACATACTCAGCACTAAGCCTGTAGTGCAGTAATGACCTTTCTTCAAGTGTCTTCACATTATTATTATTTGGATAGGAAACAAGAAAGACAGATTTATTTAATAAGAAACAGAAACTACTAAGTATGTCAAGCAGCTTTCTACTCTTAAAATCCGCACACTACTGCCGAGAATTAAAAAAATAAAACCAAACTATATCTTATCTCTCAAGACCAAGAAGGAAGATGTGTCTTGAAATTGTTTGTAACTGACATTTACAAGAGTTTAGAATGATTTCCCCATTTGTTTATATGGAGTATTTACTAATAACAACAACTTTTCAGAATTTTATTTTTCTAGTTCCAAGGTTTTAGTTTAGTTTTCTCTGCACACAAGGTAGGAGAAAAGCTTCATCCATCCTGCTCACTAATTCAATAATTCTCCTTGCAATTGCATGATCGGCTGGATCTGCCTCTCAATCACTCTGTACTATGCTTTTGATTCTTTTTCGATAACTTAATGCTTAACCTGTAAGTGTTTTTTCCAATGCACATGACCATATTTATAATTTACTTCTTTCTGTAATCTGTGCAGGGCCTTCTCTGTGTCTGGAAAAGTTAAGCCAGAGGAAGCTGTTCAAGCTATACTCTCCTCTCCAGATGAGGTTGTGGATACCGTTGGGGTTACAGCTTTGCCACTGCAAGATTTTTTTTCAGAAAGGAGAAGGAAGTTGGAGATCCTAGAAATGCAGGAAGAACTGATCAAGGTAAGGTACATGATGTTATAGCTACTTTTGCTATTTCTCAGGCAAAAAGATAAGTCATTTCTGCCATGTTTAAGGGACTCTTTTTTGGAGTTTCAGAAATGTTGTTTCATTGACTTTAGTTTTCAGTGGTTCTATTACACGTATTTTGTTAACAGTATGTTATTTTTCTGCTACTGTGTTTGATGATTAATCGGTATTGAATTTAGTTTAAATTTGTTTGTTATCAGAGAGAAGCAGTGCATGCTTTAGACGTGTTCTTTTAGTTAAGATTGTTGAGGCGAGGTTCTTTTTGCCCATACAATAGCTATATTAATTGTCTCATATCATCTGTGTTGCTTTCAAAATCATATATCTCATTCTTCTTAGGTCTCTCTAGCTTATCTCGTGCCTCACATTGTATAGGGTTAGATCTGAACTGAGTTTGTTTGAGCTCGAAAATGAGCTTGGCTTAAATAAGTCAAAAATGATCTCAGTTCGAGCCAAAGAGTTAAATATTTTCGAGCTCCAGCTTGAACTTTATGAGTGTTTACCTTATTAAGTTCGCAAGTCTGGAAAATTTCAATATGAATCAACTAAAATGACGTTATTTTGAGGCAATATCGATTTGACTAATATATTTCAAAATAACATTATTTTAGTCCTGAATTGAGTTCAAAGCTTGGTTCAAGCATGTCTCCCCTCAAGTGAGCCGAACTCAAACAACTTTGAGGTAAATCGAACTTAATACTAAATCTTGCAGTCCTTTTCTTTCCCATTTGAGGAAAACATAACACCCATTATCCAACCTAAAAATGTCTGGTTCTACAAATATTGCTTTTGTCTACCCGCAAATGATGCTCCATTTTTTTCTGTCATCCTAAATCTTCAAAATTAATCGAACTATTTTAAACTGTAGTTGATACTTTTAGTTTAAATTCTTTCTTTTATTTGCTGCATCTAGGTATGGTGAAATTATGGTTGCTTCAAGTGAGTTATGATGAAATAGATTAATTTGAATGGGTCCAGCTAAATCATTGGATCTCTTTGATGGGAACCTTTATTGAATAAGATGATATTGGTAATGGGTCTACCGGAATTCATGTCAGAGGGGTTGGTCTACCGGAATTAGGTAGCAAATTTTAGTGTTTTGTACTTTATGTTGCCTTAAAGACCTATTATAGGATTTGAAGACTATATGTAGATAAGTTCTTTTAATCTCTTTGATTAAATTGTGTCTATAATATTTTTGTAGTTTTTTCACATATCTTAGTTTCTTTTTTAATTTTGAATTACTATATTTATTTTTTAAAAATCCATTGTAATGTAATTGCTTTATGGGAGGAGGAAGAAGAAGAAGAAGAGGAAGAAGAGCAGGTGAAGCTGAAGAAATCTGTCAGCAGTCAAAAGGATGTTGCTCTGGAAGAGACGACTGATCTAACAGCTAAAGAAGCTTGAGAACAAGCAAGAGCAAAAGCATGAGCAGCTTTGTGAGCTTATCGTGCACTGGCTGTTTTAGCTTCTGCTTCAGTAAGAACCAAACAATTATGATATTGCTTTTACTGCATCATTCTTTTCTGCATGGTGGCATCTAAATAGATGCTTGACTTGCCCTTTGTGTTGCTTGTTTCAGCCAGTCAGCCGGGAATGAGAAGAGTACCTCAGACTTGTGAAGGTATAAAAGACTCAATTGATTATGTGAAATGTTGCTAATTTATTATTTGTTATTTGAAATCCTAAGCAAACAACACGTTCTCTTGTTTAGTATTCAAATTATTATTCACAAAAACAGGTGGTCTTATGGACACCTTTACTGGCAAATCTTTAGACAAATTTGTTGGTATATTGAAAGTCACATGATTGGTTAACCTTGATCTCAAAACCCTCACCTTCCAAAACGACTCATTTATAATTTGTTCCCTGAATAGCATAGCCAAATAAGTGAATCTTGTGTTCTTTATTGTCAGAGACTACGACGGGAAAGTGACTCCTGAGGAGGTAGCATCGGCCGCAATTTACCTTAAAGATAGCCTTCACAAGGAGGGCATCCAATCTTTCCAAAGATAAGGTTAGTAGCAAAATTTCCCTTGCAATTTATTTTACCATCTTCACTATATAACTTCTGATCATTAAGCTCCTGGGATTGTCCTAACTTTTTTTTCAAACTAGAAGAAAGCATATTATTTAGTGATGCAACTATGGGGCAGTTAAATATCAGATAACGAAAACATTCTTTTTTCTTCTGCATTTCCTTGAGAACTTGTTCAATTCAAAGATGTCATAGCTGAGGTATATATATGGTACGATTGTTTATATTTTCCATTTTCCTGCAACAGAAGGCAAAATACTCATAGAAGATATCGTGAAGTTAAGTGGTGAAACAGAAGCTGCAGAGAGCGATACAGCTGAAGCCGGAAGATCATAGAGATGTGCGCGATGTTTCAATATATAGATATGCACTTTTTCACCTGGTTCATACAATGGGATAGGGATTCTTTGTAGCAGTACATGACACAGAAATTCTTTCTTACTGTTATGGTATATAATGTCCTTTAATATGAAAAGCAATCATGTGTATAAACATTTTATATCGTATATATAATATGACAAATTTTGCCCAAAAAAGGTGCAAGGAAGCCTACATAAAAAAATATAGGCCAAACGACTATTTTCCACCCAAAGGATGCGCTTTTGTCAAGTTTTCCCTCATTAACTTTGATAATACCATTTACCCACCTATAGACTGTTAAATTTAATGGAACCCTAACCCCTGAAAAATTTATCTCATTTTCTCCCCTAAAATTTTAAAAACTAACAATTTTCTCTAACTCAAGTTTTAAAAAATAGCGTTTTCCCCCTTAGGGTTTTCAATTTTTTAGAGTTAATTTTTTGGATCGTTTCTTTCTCTCTGGCGACCTCCAGGCGACTCCTCTTCCTCTCCGATGCGGCTTCCTTCCGGTGATTATGCTAGGCATGGTCGTCGAGTTGTCTTCATCGAGACGAAGATGAAGACGACGACGTCTTCGTCTTTGGAAGAAGACGAAGACGACTCGTCTTCGTCTCGACGAAGACAAGTCGTTTTCGTCGATGACAGTTTTCAAGACAACCGTTGGAAGGAGGCCGCGTCGGAGAGGAAGAGGAGTGGCCTGAAGGTCGTCGGAGAGGAAGAAACAACGCCAGAAAACTAACTCATAAAATTGAAAACCCTAGGGAGGAAAATGCAGTTTTTTAAAACTTAGGTTGGGGGAAATTGTTAGTTTTCAGGGTTTAGGGGAGAAAATAAAATCAAATTTAAGTTTATTTTTAATAATACAGATAAAATGACGATTTTACCCTTGAAATCGTTAATTCTAACTGGCCACAAGTGGGTAAATGATATTATCAAAGTTAATGAAGGGAAACTTGACAAAAACGCATACTTTGGGTGAAAAATAGTCGTTTGGCCAAAAATATATCTAAAGGTTGATTTAGTTTGATAATGTTATCATGTCCACATTTCAGTATCAGAAATGTTGTCAAAGAAGAGTCTTTTAAATGGAATTAGAGGTGGATTCAATTCAAATCGAGTTGAATTGGAGTTTGTCTAAGTTAGTTAATAGTGTTATTAAAGGATTACTGACAGATTAAACAATGTTGTATAATATCATCACATGAATATATAAGTTAATTTCAAACTGAACTATAAACTTGGAGTTTTAATTTGAAACCAATTCGTTCAAGCCAAACCCGTTTGGATTAAACTGACCTATTATAATTTTGATAATAATTTATTTTATGGTATAATATTATTGACGATAGGGTTTATTTCATATGCTTAATGAGTAAGTTGGATTCAATCTATGTTTAGTCCAAATAAAGTTTCGTTTGAAATCAGTTTGTATGTAAAAGAGTTCATTAAAAATCAGTTTAAGATGATGAGTTGAAGCTCAAACTTAGTTAAGAAATATTTTAACTTTAGTAGATTTGATCAAACTAGTTTAAATTCAAACATTCTAATTAGCCCTAAAAGAAGTTCAATCCTTAGTTTGTACACAATTTGTTCCACATTTCAAGTTGTAGTAACACAAGAGAATTGAATTGACATTGTTGCCCCTCACCTTCCCTCCATAATGTCTCTCTTTACTCTTCGGTCTTCAGAGTGTTAAGGTTGTTAAAACATTATTAAAAATATTAGGGGGCCAAGTGACATAAGCCAAGAACTATTTATTGAAAACACTCTAGCTCGAATTTGTTCTAACAATCCAAAAGCGAAGACCCTTTTAAGCTTTCCCTTACAAACTCTTTCCAAACTTTCGATTCTCCATCGTCTTGGTAAGTTCTCTGTGCTGTTCTAATTACTCATGCCACCATAATTTGGTTCCAATTGTATGTTTTAATTTGTAATTTAGCAAAAAAAAAAAAAAACTTTAAAATTAGAACCCTAGTTCTTTTTTTTTTTGAATTAAAATCTATTTAGTTTCAAGTTACTTAATCAATTTCTTTCTGCTTATTCTACACAATTTATGAAAATCGACGTGGCTTATTCTACTTTATCCCATGTATGATGAGAATCCACACTGCTGCAACTGATTCCTTGGCCATCAATATTCATCTCTGCAGTGCACACATGTAAATTATTAATTATGTAATCTGTAATTCTTTTCCCATGAATAAATTTTTACCTACATATTACATGGCTTATGTAAACCTGTAATTCTTTAGCCATCTTCTTATTATGTAATCCTGTAATTCTTTTTGTTTCAGAATCTTGCTGAGCAGCTCAAGTGTAGTGTGAGTGACAGACCTCAATTGCTTGGTGGGTATGCTTCAAAACTTATATCTTTGTGATCTGATGAGTTGTTTTTTAGATTGTTTGACTCTTGGCTTGTTTATGAGATTTGGCTTTTAAAGTTGTGAATTTGTGTTGTGTTTTAGAAGTCTCTATTTATTCTGCATTTTGTGACTTTGAGGATTTGATGTCTCATGTATGACTAGTTTTTTTCTTCAATTTAGAGCTTCTGGTTTGATTTGAATGTTGTTTTAAGATGAAAGCTTCTTTGAGATCAAGTGGGTTGAATGATTTTTCCAGTTTGAATCCTAGGTTTATGCAGGCCAAATTTTTACAGTTTGAAAATTACAGAACTTGGTTTTTGTCTCAGCTTTACTTATTTGACTTTCTGGAAGTTGGATAGTGTTAATAGCTTGATAATTTCCAATACAGTTTTCTGGTGATGATGTACTGATGTTTACATATACACAAATTTGAGTTTAGAGTTTAATAGTTCATTATATAGCTTAACATTGTAGATTTTGCTTTTTCAATTGTAATGTAATGCAATTGTTGGTTTTTTTTTTTTTTTTAATATAAAAATACAGTTTATTGTATATTTTTATAAAAAATTGATATTTATAAAAATAACCCATATTTTTAATATTTATATGTTTCCCCACGTTCCCATTTCCTACATTTTTGAGAAAATGTGTTTCTACATTTTCGTTTCTGTGCTAATAGGCACTTGTCAAGTTTGGATAATGAATTTTGATTTGGTTTTTTCTTGAATTGTTACTGAATTTTTGGGAATGGGATTTGAAATCAGAGAAGCTAATGAAGCAATCTAAGGATCCATTTGAGGCTGCACTGGAGGAGCAGGAGGAATCACCACCCGATTCCCCCATTGGCCCGGATGAGTTAGATGGTCAAACTCAGAGTGCCCCTGCTCCTGGTGGATTAGATGATGACTTTGAAAGTTTATCTGCACCCATGCCGGTGTCAGGCGGGACCAATATAAATGCTGCTGTCACCAAGAACAAAGATGATGATGAGGAAGAAGAGGAGGAGAATGTGGATGTTGAACTTGCTAAGTTCCCATCTAGTGCTGACCCTTCTAAAATGGCCAAGATGCAGTGAGTTTAACCTCATTCTTTTTAGTTTGCTTCCTTTGTGGTCTCCTGTCAGTGGTTGGCCATACGGTGAATTTAAATGTATTCTTTTGTTTCTGAAGTCCATATTACATTCTAATTGACTAATTTATAGGTTGCACTTTGTTAACTTTCATGCTGGTTTGATAATGGTGTAGATTAGGATGGCATGCTTAATATAATTTGCCTTTATCAACAGAGGTTGAACTTACTGATCAGTTTTGATTTTGCTTAACATGTTTTTTAACAATAAATTTGTTGATTTTTATTGCTCCATCTCAATTTGAGCCAATTGGTGTATGCTTATTGCAAGCATGACTAAATGTGATTTCATTATTATGAGGAATTTGTTTTCACTTTAGTTGGTAAATATTTATATGGTCTTTTGTTTCGCAAGTGTCTTTCCTCAAGGCATCACTCAGTTGTATTGACTCTAGGAGCTTGGCTATTCCACTTTAGTTTTATATCCTGAATCATCTTTTACGACTAATATATCTTCATTTCAAGAATTCAAATGATAAAAAGCTGGGCCATGGTAGGAAGAGACTTCCTTTGGCTGTAGGCTGTACAAGGTGAAGTGGGGTTATAAATTTATTGCACAAGTGAAGCCTCCAATCAGTTCACCTCAGGTTTAGGGTCCTTGATGCTGATAGCTATATCAGAGGGGAAAGTTGGCATTACTATATGGTGTAAGTAGAGTGTGGGGATTTAAGAATCACATCATAACATGAAATGGACTTGATTTGTTGACTACTAGGAAATTCTTTATAGAATAACTTTTTTTAAGTGTTGTGTCAAAAGCAGCAGACAGTCTTTTCTCCATCAAAAGTTTATCGACTTATTACTTTCTCATGTCCAAGCAACATGGTTGATCTTTTAAAAAATTGCCCTTCTGATATCATTGTTGTTCTTTTCAGGGCTATTCTATCTCAATTCACAGAGGGCCAGATGGATAGGTATGAATCCTTTCGAAGATCTGCACTTCAGAAGGCTAACATGAGAAGGGTATGCTTCCTTGTTAGTTTCATAAATAAGACAACTTTCTAAATAACAAAACAATAAGGGTTTTGTATTTTTTTTTTTTTTGTTTTGTGGTCACTTTTATTAATTTATTTGTTGCAGTTGTAGTAGTTCAAGAAGTTGTAGCTGATTGAGTGAGTTGAAGACAATGATACCTAGAAATATTTTCCCATATTTCTTTCCTCCTTAATGCATTCGTCAAATGGTGGTTGTCCATTTGAGTATAATGACCAGAAATATTCTTTTGTCCTCTGTTTTTCTCTTTTTCTTGCAAAACTTTTGTTTCCCACATTGTCTCATCTGAGATGGACTGTTAGGTGCATTGTTACATTATTTTCTATCCTTTGTTTGCATGTAGCTAGGTTCAGTAAGATCTGTTTGTTTTATGCTAGAGGGACACGAAAATGATGTACCATAATTTTTTTATATTTACCGGGTCCTTAAGCCACAGGGAAGGTGTTTGTTTGGCTGTACTGTCATGCTGTCAGCCTGTTTGGACTATTTGGTGAAAGATTCCTCTAGGTTGATATTATTTTTACGAAGCTTGCTTGTTTCTTTCCACGCTCCCTTGTTGAGAGCATTGTTCTTGTGTTCAACGCTCAAAGATTTTGATTCACTCATGTATTGAGTATACCCAATATTGTGTCATGTTTTCTTGTATGAATGCAGTTGTTAGTGAGCATCACTGGAAGCCAGAAAATTTCGTTACCGATGACAATTGTAGTGTGTGGCATAGCAAAAATGTTTGTCGGTGAACTAGTTGAAACAGGTATGCTTGCAACTTTTCAGATTACAAAATTTATGCTAATTCCATTTTCGAATTGAATAGCTTAAGAGAAAACAACATTTTTATGACTTCTCTTGTAACTACATTGCTCCAATGCTTTCCAGTGACATTTTCCAGAAAGCTATGCCCTAGTGTATGTTTGAGTCCACACAAAAGTTTGAATATAGAAGTTTGACTACCTGATTTTGAGTGTTTCTAACAGTTTGTTTCCTCACTATATTGTTTTGCAGCTAGAATGGTCATGGCAGAGCGGAAGGAATCCGGACCGATCAGGCCGTGCCACATCAGAGAAGCTTATAGAAGATTAAAGCTTGAAGGCAAAGTACCAAGGAGATCAATTCAAAGGCTGTTTCGGTAGATGGCCAGAATTGCAAAATTTATGCTGTTGACAACTCAGGTTCTTACCAGATCTTGATGTTGTCATATCTTGAGTAGTATAACTTGGAAGCCAACAGCCAGTTGTTGGATTTTGAGGACTTAAATGAAGAGTCTCTTCGAATGTGGGAGTGAATCGACAATTTGCAAAGGTCTATTTCATTTGCAATCTAAAATTTATTTTCAAAATTCTAAGATTGCATGGTCTACCCAATTGGGTCTTGGCCGGCTATGCAGGCCACCTCAACATCATGGCCCAATCACGGCCAATAGCCTCATAATTTTGTGGGTGGTGTCCCTTTTGGATTGGGTTTTTCAGTCTCAATATACATGACTCATTGCTAGGCAAATTGCGCGTTGTGCCTCTTAGTCGAAGCATTTTTAGCCTTGGGCGATATGAACTCATTATTAACTTTAATTGACCATTTAATCACATAATAATTTATATATTTATATACTTTAATGAAAAAAAACGTTGGTGTATTTAATATTATTCTTAAAATATTACAAGTTTTTTTATTGAAAATTAACACTTTCTGTTTGATAAATAAATTAATTTTGAGATTTTACTCTTCATTTCAATATCAATAGAATTACATAATTTTGAATAATTTAAAAAAAATAAAGATAATAAAACGTATCATATTAGTTATACTAAAAAACTTTACTATATTGTATGTGTTAAACAATTAATAAATTATCATCAATTTTATATTTAAAAATTTTACGAACGAGAGAGTTTAAGAATAAACGAAACCATCGGTGGGAGAAAGTCTTTTGACCAATTCTATATTAACAAATTTTATTAAAATAAACCACATGTGAAGTGTGCACTCTATTCTAGCCAATTAGGGTTTAAAGTATAATTTAGTTCAAATAAATCAAATTTAAGCAGAAGTTTTAGATAATAAATTTGAAGTTTAGGTTGAGATCAGTATATTATTAACTTCGTTACACTAGAGCTACTCTAATTAACTATTTTTTTATTATTCAATATTTTTTCTTCTCTAATAATTTTTTTTATAGTTTTTCCTTTTTTTGATCGAACAATTCTTCTTTATCTGATTTTTTTCTACTTCCCTGATGATAATTATTCTTTTTTTTATAAACAATTTTTTTAATTGATTTTTTGCTTCTCCAATAATTTTTTTTAAAATTTTCCCACGAATAATTTTTCATTTATTATTCCATTCCTTTTCCGGGTAGCTGACAATGAATCTTCTTCACTAGCTCTTCTTCTTGTTCTTCTGGGCATCACCAAGGGACTAGCTTTATCTAGCCATTTTATTCAACTCCAAACCCTAATTATTTCCAACAAATCATAAATATATATTTTTATCAATAAATAAATAAATATTATATATATATATATATATATATATTATAACTGTTTCGTCTCTCCCACTATACTCATCCCTGGTTTCCTCCATTGTTTGTTTCCATCCAGAGGAATGAACACCATCACAACCTCCAACGGCGTTTCCCATTATCCAAGCACATAATAACAACAAAGAACAACGCCAACAACTACAAATATTTTTCCATTTCATTGCTCTTCTTCTTCTTGTTCCTTGGATTAAAACCAATATAATGATGAGGTCTGAATCTGACTCTCTCACTTTCACGCTTTCAATTCGTACCACTCTTCGTTTTCCCACTAGATTCATTGAGATCCGCTTTCCCTTTTGTTTCTACTTTCAAACCCTTGTTGTGTTCCTTCAGCGGATTCATCTGAGATGGAAAAAGAAAAAATAAGTTTAAGCTTTTTTTATTTCTTTCACTTGTGCTTTTGGAATTTGTTTATGCATTCATCTCTTTCTCTTTGGTTTTTCTCTTCTGGGTTGTCTTGTTTTCCTGATTTATCTATGATTCGCCATGGAAAAAAGTTCACTTTGCTTTTTTCTCATCTGGGATTCTTCATTGTAGTGTTTTAAGCTTGAAAGTTTGAAACTTTTATTTGTTAATGGTGTTTTGACTTTATGATGATAATGATGGTGATGGCGAATATTGTTTATTTTTTTCTCAGATTTCAGAGAGTGAGTCCAGATTATCTTCCTTTCGGCAATGAAAAAAAATCGAACTTGAGACCAGCAACAACTTGTAAAGAAGATCGTGAAAATGGGAAAGCAATCACAATCACAAACACAACAACTGGTTTTGATCATACTAATTCTGAAACAACAACATCAACAACTACAAAGGCTTTTAGATTCAAATCCCCATGTAAATTTCAAGATAACGTGAATGCAAATTCTCCTTCTCCACTCTCAGAAAACAACAATCAAAGTCAAAGACTTGATATGAGTAGTCCTAGTTCCGGTGATATGCTGCTGCAATGGGGTCAAAAAAAGAGGGCCAGACTCTCCAGAACTGAGATCCGTTCACTTACTGATGATTCATCTTCTTCCTCATCAGCAGCTCGTGGCAGACACCCCATTAACAAAGTTCAAAGAAGAGGATCTGGGTTGATGGATAAACTCTCTAGTCTTCCCATGCCGCCGCCTCCTCCTCCTCCATCTTCAATTCCTTCTAATGGTTCTTCTACTTCTAAGAAGAATTCTGGGTTCATTCCCAGCAGGTACCAAAAGAAAAATTATTATTATTATTATTTAACCTTGTGATTATGTATTCTGGGTTATTTTCCTTTTTTCTTCTCCATGCATAAAGATTGAATTTTTTTGGCTTATTTTTCTCGGGGGTGAATCTAAAATTGTAAATCCTATGCTACTGTTAGCCTCTTTTGGATTGCAGCCTAGTTGAAGACCAACTTTTCTTAGTAAGTTTCATTGTTTCTCTTTAAAGGATGAGGAAAAATCCTATTGCCATTTGTCAACTACTTCCATCTTCTTCATTTTATTGTGGGTTGTGTTATGTTGATGGGATTGTAATTTCTTTTTCTGGTTCAGTTTGAGCCTCTTGTTGTTGACTACAGATTTTTTTTTTTTTTGGTTTTAGTTGATGCTTTTGTGCAGATCTTGAAAGTTATACCATATCTTTGATATTTCATTATCCTAACTTTTTCCTTTTTTTGTTTTGGAATTTGCATAGTGTCATCTCAAAAATAAAATTAAAAAACAAGTAAATTTTGTTAAAATTTTTTTAATTTCAATTGTTGAACATTGTTTTGATACTTGTACATATGTTTTTTTCTTCTTTTAGGTGGGTCTTAAATTCTGTCTTTTCAATTTTCTTCCCTTAATTTATTTTCTTATTGTGTGCATACAACTTCTTCTAGGCTTGAAACCCTTAACAAAAGCAGCCCACGTTTACTTAATCTTAACCACACCAAGCATTATCAACATCATCATCACCGCTGTCTTCTTTTGTTGGCCATGACCAGGAATCTCGAAGAGCGATCTAGTGTGGTAACTGGATCACCTTCTAGAAACCGTACAAGTGGTAATTCTACCAGGGCGGTTTCTAGATCTACAGCAACAGCAGGGAAAAGGTCTCCCCCTTCTCCAGATAAAATTGATAAGAAGATCGCATCTTCAGAGTCACAAAAATATGAGAAGCTGAATGGATCGTCCACACGACATGGTCATCACAATCATCTTGATTCCCGGCCAGTTCAGTCGGACCAAGAGGTTGGTGGAGCAGTAGTAGAAAAGGTGAATGTTGAAGTGATTGAGTGGCCAAGGATTTTTGTTGCCTTGTCTAGGAAGGAGAAAGAAGATGATTTTCTAGCAATGAAAGGCACAAAGCTACCTCATAGACCAAAGAAAAGGCCCAAGAATATCGATAGGGCTCTTCAGGTGCCTGAAAGAAAAAGAAATTAAAAGAATCTGCCAATTTTTTAGGTGGCTTTACTTTTCTACATTCCTATTCTTAATACAAATTTATATTTTTGGTTTCGGTATTTTTTGCAGTTTTGTTTTCCAGGGATGTGGCTTGCGGATTTGACTAAGAGTCGCTATGAGGTTCGAGAAAAGAAAAGTGTTAAGAAGGTAATGATTTCTAATCCAGCCTTCATTGCCATTATCTTTTGGCTATACTGTAGAATTACAGGATGGAACTTGGTTGATTTTCATTTGAACTTTCCTGCGACTGATGCATATGTGTCCAGCCAATCAATGTGCATGTAAAGGACATGTGTGCTGATATGGCAAGCTGTGATTGGCAGAGTGGACACATGTAGGAAAGTTTCTTCCCCTTAAGTTAGTAGTAAATGGCACACAAATTTACTTGACTTCATTGCAAGAAAAACACCTAATTTCTTGCCTGACTGAACATTTCACCTTCTGGATGGGCCCTACTTTTACCTAATTAATATTTTGTATTTTATTATTACTGTAATTATGTACACCAACAATGACGTGGCATTCTGTGATAGAGTGGTTTTGAATAAAAAATAAAATAATATTCAATCATATGGTGACACGTCATCGGTAGTGTATAAATTGGATCTTGCACATAGTTTTACTCACAACAAAGAAACTGAAAGTGTTTTTCTTGTTTTTTCTTTTTGTTGTTTTGGTTGGATGAATTGGATTGTGTATAAACAGCAAAAGAGAAGAGGGTTGAAAGGAATGGAGGGCTTGGAAAGTGATTCGGAGTAGAATATACAGAAAAAGTAAAAAGATTTTCTTCATCTACAACTTTGATGGCATTTGCTGAAGGTTGAAATTTAGCTGCAACAACAACCAAAAGTCATGCCATGCATGCATGTATTCATGAATGAATGATTGAGTTATGATATTGATGATGATGAGTCAGGCCTCTGCCATGCCATGTCAACCATGTTGTTTGTTTTGGTGAAATTCTGCAGACGTGAATTGCCTTGAACTGCCATCACCACCAAATCATCAAACTCCTCCTCTTATATTAACAGGGAAACAACAAAGCAGCAGGGCTGGGTTTTTTTTTTTTTTTTTTGAGTTGAATTCTTTGCTTCTTAATCAATCATGCAGCTCTTCTTCTGTACAAAAGCTTCAGCTTCTGCAAATTTTTTTTTTTAATTTACTCATCAATGGCAAAAGCTGCTCTTTTCCCAAGTGTTTCTCTGCATTTCCTGTCACCCTTCAATTTTCTAACATTTACCAGGAACTTTGCCCTTCCATGGAAAGAATATATATCAAGATATGATTGTCTCTAATTTGATAATAAAGATTTTGACAAAATACTGCATGTACAAAATTGTCTACTTTATTTCTTGTTCAAATTATGCTAGTCAAATTGGGGTCATATGTGAATAGAAAACTTAATTCTTTTTTAGATAATTATAAGTTTGACTTACTACATTATTATTTTGATTAATATCACAATTGGTTTTGGGCCAATGGATTTATTCCCATTCAAAGTTCATTAAAATTTTAAATTGATACCTATTAATTATTAAAAACTTAAACATTTACCTGTGAGTAATTAAAATTAACAAAATTAGTTTAACATCCACTTTAAGATTTTTTTTTTCTCCCTCCCTTTTCCAATATCGTCGCCGGTCGGCCTCTCTCTCCTGCCCTTTTTCTAACATTGGAAACTATACAAATATGTCTTCGTTTAATGATGAAAATATTCTTCATCCAATTTTTGCCGCCATAAAAGGGGAGGCAGAGAAAAGCTAACAAGTGACAGTGTTAAAAAAGGGAGGGATAGAAAAGAAAGAAACTCTAAAGGGTAAAATATAACATTTTAAAATTTTATCATGAAAAAAATTATTAATTTTTTAAACTTAAAGATAAAATAAATAATATTTTATTATTTTTAATATATTACTAATTAAATAATAATTTTATCCTTAAAAGTTAGTTAAATTCATTAATTTTAATCATTCAAAAATAAATATTTAAATTTTTAATAATTAATAACTACTAATTTGAGAATATAATAAACTCTGAGTGGGATTAAGTCCTTTGACCTTAGTTTTTAAGTCTAGAAAAATTTTAGATATATTTTTATCACAACCATTATTTTTTTAAAAGACAATATCACTCAAAATACATAATTTTATTAATATATAGCAATATTTATTATATAATGTTATCCTATCAAATCAATATTTTATTATTTTATATATTTTAAAATAAACATGTAATGTATGTTTAGGATGTGTCACATTTCAGGTAATGACTAATAATAGACTTGTCATAATTGATTTGGTGAAAAAAGGCAAAAAGACTCATAATAATCCTTTCTCAATCATTGTGTTGAAGTCAAGCCAATTGCATTCATTTCTGAATCAAGAAATTTAGTCCTTTGTTTATTTGGCATTTGTAAGTTGTAACTTCAATACCTTACTGATGTAGACTTTGGGTAGAATGGGGGGCTTGAACCTAGCTGGTTAAAATTTATGAAGTTTTTAAATTTTTTAATTTTACTACACTATCGAAACCGATACCTTAAAAATCCTATACGTAGATCTATTAACCTCTCCTGTTTTTATTGTAGTTTCGAAATCTATATTTAGTACAGATAGATGTATGCTAGAAAATAAATAATCTAATTTATACATACATATAATCAAGATGAGTATGTGTATGAAGAATTAAGTGAAAACTGATTTTAAATTACAAAATCGAATTGTAAAAGATATCTTCGAAAAATTTAAGAATCTAGATTTTGAGGATAAGTAGATAATGGCAAATATATCATATTTATATTTGTAATTATATATTATGTGAATAAATTGATTTGTAATATATTGTAATATTTATTATCATCTAATCACAATATTTCTTCGTTACAAGTGTGAGATTATCAATAAAATATTTGTATTAGTAATTAGAAAATAATTTTTGTTTAATTTTTTAATTAAAAAGTAAAAAAATAAAAAAATAGTTTTGACTGTCAGCCTACGGGTGTTTAGGCCTTGACATGGCACGACTATATATATATATATATATATATATATATATATATGTATAAGGTCGTGTCATGGGCCTATCCTTTTTATACAAGTTGATCAATTAGAGTAGTTGGATTTAATGTTAATATAATATAAATAAAAATTTAAAATAAATTTTATTATATAATGTCAACATAATGTTAGTATAATAGTTAAATCGGTTTGATTGGATAACTAACTTGTGGTTTGAAATTATTCATTCAATTCAACCTTGAATCAATGGAGTTTAGTGAATAAAAACAAATGCTAGTCATATCTCGAACCAAATTTGACACTAGTTTTAGAATAATCAAAGAGTGACCATAGAGTTAAAAGTGAAGATAAATTTGAGTCAAGTGGCCAACAGAAGTTCAATTCAAATTTAGAAAAATCAATTTAAATTCAAATCGGTAAATAGTAACACCAGATAAGGAAAAAGAGTTAAAAGAAAAAGAATCACTGATGAGATAAACTTTAATATGACGAGGTCAATAAGATATTAATCCTGAGTTAAGCTCAAACTTGATGAGTTGATCTTTTTTCAATTCGAGTTTGTCTCGTTCAATCCAAATATCAAACTAACTTTACATCATCTCAGATCAAATTCACCCCTTTAGCGTATAGCAAGGTCCTACGATTTAGGGTCAATGTATTATAAATGAGACAAAAGGAGAATGAAGTAAATTTAGAGTCGGTACATGGTAGTTTAAAAATATTTATGGGTCACCCCTGCACTGGGCTTAAAGATGTCCAGGTCTTTGTGGTCATCAACATGTTTTTGACCTCATTAAAGACTCCTTTAAATCTGTCAACTAACACATTTTTATCATATTTGAAATCCTTCCAATAATTTTATAACCCTTAATATAAAATTACTATTTTACCCTTTAACAACGGGACTTGTAATCAACCTTTACGGTCACTCTTTGGCATATGAACTTGAGGATGAAAACCCACTATTACAAAAAATTTTTTTTTTGATGAATTTTAAAAGTGAGTTTAAATTAAGTCTGAATAAGAATCAATTATAATTCAATTTGAATTGAAATCGATCATCTTGAATGATTTTTTTGAACTACTTATTCAATTACATAAAAAACGAAAAGGAATTATCATCGGAAAAAAAGAAAAATCACCAATTAAAGAAACTCAGATACAACAATTTTTGGATATATAGAAACATTTGTCATAAATCAAAGACAGACATGAAGGACTTAACTGTGATTTCGATCATATGTTTATTGATCCCTTCCGTCTTTAAGTTGAAAGATAAAGAGACGACAGGAGACGTGTTGAAGTTGCAGTCATGTAATTAGGTGAAGACTTCAGAATCCTGCACACAATGATAATCGTCAGACAAGAAAATTTGAAAACTATGACAAACATGGCTGCAACCACCACTGCTGGCTCTCTTTAATATGTTGCACAAGGTAGCCTGGGCTAGATTCCATCTAGACAGAGGCTTAACAATAAACAATTTGAATAAGAGTCATCATATAGTTTGACCCATAAACGTGAAAACACATATACAACTAGAGATAACAATGAGATAAATGAAGATCAAATACATTAATCATCGTCCTTGTAGGAATAACCCCGTCTCATCTCTCATACAGAGATGATAGGGAATTGATTTGAATTCAAAAAGTTAAACTCGAAAGCAATTTAAGATTGACGAATTAAAACTTGAAACTAAACTAAAATATAATTTAATTTTAAATTCGATCTGAATCAACTTTAATTTAACTCATTTATGAAAACAAGTTTAATCTTTGATTTAAACTTAACTCATTCAATTAATGTTTACATAGCTCAAATTGAATCCAACTCTAATGATACAATAATAAGATAAGGCAATAATACTACACACAATAACAGTTTATACAAACGCTAACGTATTATTATGTAATTAGATATTATTTTATTTCTAATTCCGATTTATCACTTCTCTATCAAATACAAACACTTTTCTTTGGAAACCATGTGAAGTGTTTTCAGTAATTGGAAGTGTGATAGAAATGAAATTTGTATTCTTTTCCTTTTGTTTTAGAACAAGTGTCCCCTAAATGATTCTGTCATAAGAAGATATTGAGTGAGAGTCTCTTAGGATACACCAATAATAAAAATTTCTAATTGTCACATCATCACCTTAAAATATATTACAAACATCTCAAAGTTTTACAATTTATCAAATACATATCCTGCCACATTATCACTACTAAAAAAGTTGTGCTGATCGATAAAATCACTGATACAAACCGATATATATCGTATTGTACAATATACCAACCGTATCGTACCAATTTTCGATACATTTTAAGATACATATTATTTTCTATTTATATTGTATCGAATAATATGTATTCTATGATACTAATAACCATGAGCCGAATGACATGATGTGATGCAGGATGCAGCAGGTGCAATCTTACTTGGCAAAAGACCAACAAAATCAATGTTTCTGAATTTTGAAACAAATGGTTTTACACGGTTAAAACTCCAAAATTTACCAAACTAAATGGAACTTCTAGTTATAACAACACCATCTAGAAACATAAATGTTCACATTTGCAGCTAAAAGTAATCATCCTTCCCAACCTTTCTTCCCTGCTTTCAATAATGAATAATACTGGAGCTGGGCGAAAGCTTTTTCCAGATATATGCAAGAGAATTAATCAACCAACCAACACTTTTCTGGGTTTCCCACGGAAGAAAACATACTCACCCTGCCTTCAGTGCATTGAATTTGACCGGCCCTCCCTGAGCTCCTTGAGTGTCTACAAGCAAGGATGTTTTTAAAAAAATTATTGGCCAAAAATCATGAACTTAAATATTCAAACCACTGTGATTGGAATTCTCACGACATACCAGCCGTTTGAATGATCTGTTGTTTATTGACTTTTTTGCCTTATCCAAATCCGGTTTGGCACGATCCAAGGTCTGTCGAACAGAAAATATATATTTCTTAAGAGCCTTAAATAAAAAAGAAACTTTGCAGGTAAAATGATGCCCTTGAACAGAAAAAATATAACAAGGTAGCTCAAGATACAAAGCCAGTAGCTCAAGATATTGGAAACACTACCTGAATCATAGATTCCACACGACGCCGCATTCGTGTGTGCATGAAACCCTCTGAGCACTGAGGAATATTAAAGGAACACATTGAGATCAAACAAATTATTCAAGAAACTGAATACAAATCATGATGTAAGACTCAAAACGCTAATAAAATAGTAGTCACAACTTGAAGGTGAAGCAGCTCCACAAGAAATCCACAGAAAATTATCTTATTCATTGAAAAACAAAGGGTATTTTATTAAAATGGATAATAAAAAAAAAAAATCCAGGTCCAAATTCGAAGAATCAGCATGAACAATAACTTCATATATCTTCACAATTTCAAAACACATATCATGTTATAGAAACCAGAAGAAATTGCTAAGTTATTTGAAACCCAACCAACAGTTTTTCCATATTTCTTCTGCCAAATTTTAAACAAGTAATTCATACTGAGAAACATTTACCACATGACTTATGGATGATATGAAGCACACATTTGAGAATAGAACAGAAAAAATAAAATAAAATTGTTCAAAATATCAATTAACCATAACTTCACATAAGGAAATTTTTATTGTGATACCAATTACAGCTATTCAAACCTTTGAAACCTATACTACATATACTGCAACACATCACAGATCTAATTCAGATACTCAGGTCATTACTGTCTCTTATGATGTAGCTTATATTTAGAGTGATTTAGTATTTTCCAAAAATTTTAAATCCAAGTTTAGGGTTGGCTAGTGTAACTGTTCATCGAAGCTAGTCAATGTTGGTCTCTCTCCTCTCAGTTGATGAAGACGGCGACACAGACTGATATAAGTAAACTTGTTCTTTACACTTGAATGTTATTTCTGTTTCACAAGTTAATGTAGTTCGACACTTCACCAAAAACAAAGTTGCAAGCAAATCAAGGCACTAGCTAGTAGCTACTAGTTCCCTTTTTTTTTTCCCTTTTAAGTAGCTTAAGCAGTTTAGATGTAAGAGTTTGAGACAGAATGCTTAAGTACTGAACCATGTTAAGCAAAGGAAACCCACCTTAACATGATAGCTAACATATGCATGGAAAGTCGATAAATTCCAAACCGTACGATCCAATTTTTTTCCTTCTACATGTCGAGGAAAAATGACTGCATTGGAAGAAAACATTAAAATTTTAAAACAACAATGAAAGAGAAATAAATAAGCCTATTCATTCTTTTTCTGATATTACCAAAAGTAACAAATCCTGCGTTAGCGGATAATGCTTCAGAAGGAGCTTCCTTCAGCTCTAGAGGAGGAGAAGGAGACCACAAACAAAGAGGTGCATTATTAAGTCCAGCTGTACGCCTTGCTTCAACAAATTCCTGAATAAAATTAAACATGGAAAGTGAAAACACAAAATCAGCTAAAAACGAAAAGCATAGAATATTCTAAAAAAAATAACCTTCAAAGCTTCAAATCAGAACTGCCCTAGACACTGAAAATTTGACTAATTTTAGCTTCCAAAATCCTTTATGGCTTGATTTCAAAGAAGTAAAAATTGATTATTATATATACTATACTGAACTAGTGTTGGAAACTTATGAGACTTGAAATAGAAAAGGAAAATTATTTTAAATGTACCTGTAGGAAGGAAGTTGCAAGAACAGTATCAATGGAGTCGCTGAATCTCATGGGAAACACCACAGTCACCCTTTCTGCCTGCATTGACAATTAAGTCAATTCACTCAGCTTAATCACAAAATTATCCTGATGGCACATGCTATAAAATCTGCCACCTTGGAATTTGGATTCAAAAATAATAAAATTAAATTTTAAGATGGACTAAATAGTAGAAAGCTCTAAGCTCAACAAACATAAAATGAAAGGGGTAGGTAAAAACTATATCTTGCACACGCACGCACGCACCCATGCATAAATTCCATAAACTAAAACAGGAAGAACATTTATGAGAATACCTCAGGAATGATGAAAAAGGACTCCTTTGGTCGATGCACGAGGGCAAGAAGCTGATCCATAGCTGTAGCAACAGTCCTTGTAGCAAGATGTTTTAGTACTACTCTTAATGGAGCACCTAATACCACTTCTCTTACAGATGCAATCTTCACCAACAGAGATTGTCTGATCTCTGCAGAGCACCAACAATAGAAAACTGTCACAAGTATTATCAACAAACAAGGAGGAAATCAACCTCAAATTTAAATATTTATAGAATCCAATGTTTTATAACAATATAACCCTAGTAAACCTAACTCCAGGGCTAGCAAGTTCAGTTGGTGAATTTGGAATTAAAAGTGACCTTGGATCATATAGTTAATTTTTTCCAGATGATACGCCATTATGGATATTTTTCATTTATGTCTGCATGTCCTTCTTATAAAACTTTGATTAGAAAAAATAATGCTCGCTTTAAGGATACTTTTATAGCTCTGACATAGTTCCCAGGCATTGCAACCACTATTTGGATGCTAATGTTAAAGATCAAAGCTTAATAGGTCTATACTCTTATCTAAAAGGTACTTTACACTGACTTACATTCGAAGGCAATAAGTCCAATTTGCATCTAAATATAAAGAAAACATGGAAATCCATTCGTATTCTGGAAAGAAGAATTCTTAAAAAATCACAATCTTGAGAAGCAAAACGAAGTTGGAATTTTTTAACAAGCTAATCCTAAGTTTTTGTGGCATATTCGTAGCAAGCTCATAATGACCTTAGAAAAGGAACTCGTTGAACCTTCATCTGGAGAAAGTTTTGACAAATTGAGTTTCAATGTGAGATTAAAGCCATCTCGAGGAGGATCAAGTATCTGTACAACCAAACCATATGCAGCTTTTATAGCTTCTATAGCTCCAGATGGAAGTCCCCGAAGGAAAATGGCTTCAGGAGGTGGAGTGGGCAATGACACTGATAACAGCACAAGATGCGGATTCTTCATAGTTACCTGCAAAACAACAACGTCTCCTAATTAGACACAATCTATATCATTTCTTTTTGAAATATTTTACTTCTTCGAACTTGCAAATGCAAACGAAACCCCTCTTCACCCTAGACTGAGTGAAATTCAATTTTAAAATCTCTTATTTGACCCCAAAAAGATCCAACCAGCCACACAAACTAGTACCAACTAACCACTACTATATCCCATACCATGTTTACCAGCATAAATGTATTAAAACATTAACCTAACTTAAGATAACCAACAAAATGAAAGCCATAGTATAAACTAAACACAAGCTTCAAAATTTTCAATAAACTCTCCTGTAGCTGTAAGTAACAAAACTTAAGAATTGAAAGGGGGGTTTTATGAAAATTTCCAAATTTGAAGTAGGTCAATAACAAATATGAAAAAAGCTGGTGAAATTGACCTGAACGTGGTAACGAACATCGTCAAACTCAACCCAGTGATAATCCAGCTCAACTGCTTTATCCAAACTGCAAAATGTAGACAACCATTTCTCTTTCTGGGTCATGAAATTAAGTTTATTTACATAAAAAAGTGAACAGTATTTATCAAAATTCACCAATGAATTAAAAAAAAAAATCTTACTTTTGAACCCGATTCAACAAGGTTTGAAGAAGGAACCTCGAGTGAGACTGTAAAAGCAACATCTGGGTATGGATTCACGTTCAATTTCAGCTCTGGTCTGCAACAATAGCTTGGTTTACATTGATGGCTGGATTTGAAATAGAAAGAGAGGACTGATTTTGACAGATAGAGAGGACAGGAGACGTGTTGAAGTTGGAAAGTGAGAGATTCCTCTTTATTTATTCTTCGTGTGCTTTCCGTTAACATTTCCAAATGTATGGGCTTTTTCTTATTATATAAACTTTTTAGGGTGTCATTTGATAATATTGGATTTAAAATGAATAAATTAATGGGACAGTGAATTTCTTTATAACGTTGAAAACTGTTTTTTTTTTTTTTAATGTGACTAAATTTTAAAAATTTTATTTGTAAAGATACCTAAATTTTACCCTTTTTTAATTAAAAGTATTAATTTAATCACTCTGTTTTCAAAAACAAAATAATAATTTTACTTACGTTAATTTAATATTTTTAATAAAAAATATTAAAAATTAAACCTATTTAGTAAGAAATTTAAAAAATTTAATAACTTTAATAAAAAAGTTTAAAAATTCAAATTTATTTAATAACAAAATTGTAAAGTTTGATCCCTTCTTTTAGACTCAAGCTTGACAAGTTTTTTATAAGCCAATTTGAGTTCAATTTTATTTAAAGAGAATTGAATTCGAATTCAACGATAGAAATAAAGTAAACTTAATACTATAATTGAACCGAAAAATCGAAAAAATACCAATTTGATGCATATTAATCAATCCAATATCATTTTAATTAATTTGAATCAAATTCTTTTAAATTTGTAAGTTTGACAAATAAAGCATTCTTCAAACTTGAACTCAACAACGTAAAACTCTTAACCTAAAACTTGCCTAAACAAAACTCTTTTCGAACTGAATTGAAGAACAAGTTCGAATGCCAGTATGTCCTGCGTCCAGCCCTATCCTGACAATGGAATGAATAAATTATACTTTCTAATCCAAGATTAGCCCCATTAACAGAAAATTTATTGTTGTAATTCTAGACAAGTAAACTTACTGAACTATCCCTATATAATTAATCATTGTGAAATTACCACAGTACCATTCCCTGCTCTTTTACCATCTGCGTTATCACTTTCTCATTCTTCTCAGTCGCGACTTCTGCCCCCCAACAAATAATGGGAGATACAGGCCGAACTGAACCAAATCCAAACATCCCCTATCTTGAATTCAATTTAAATGAAAATTACTTTTGACTCAAATTCTACGAAACAAAATTAAAGATAACACAAGTTTGATTTAAATAAAAAATAATTTAATTTAAATTAATAGTTTAAATTTCTAACTCGAGTTTGTGAAATATTAGACAAAATAATATCATTTTATTAATAAATTATAAATTTAAATTATAAATTTAAACCACAGTTTAAATCATTAACTCAAATTAAATTCTCTCTAATTCGAGTTCAATTATATTTCAAAAACAACTGACCCCCTTGACTTAAACTCAATTCGAAATTAAACTAAATAAATATAAACCAAACTAATCAAATCAAGCTAGGTTACGAGACCAAACCAACTCAGATTGAGTCTAATACTAACTGCAAGAGATATATGTTCTAATATTTGCATTCACTCATTATCCCATAAAAAAACAATCGCCAGTGCATCATACAACAGGACAAAAACCATTAAATACAGTGCAGATTTAGGTGCCGTTCAATGGTACTGTAAAACAAATATGCCAAATATTACATATTTTGCTTCACCTCGTCAACAGCCAAGCCGAAAAATGCAGAAACTAGGGGTGCCACAACCCATAGAGAGGACAACCAGCTTTTACGTCCTTTCTGAGCCTCCAGCTGTAAACAAACAGCCATATATACATGTCAACATAAATTTTCGAAATTGGTATATGTAAAATTTGTTGCATGAGCTTGTACAGTAAAGTACCTGTGCCGAAATCGCTTGATCGACCATATATTGGGTCTCTTTCTTGAACTGATCCCACAAAGACATACATTCCATGGGTGATTTCAACACATTGATTGGAGAAACCTAGCACATGGTTCATTATGACTGAGAAATATGATCAAGAAAATGATAATACAATAAGAGCAAACACAATACTACCTCCTCCCACGTGTTTGAGGCTAGAGCATCAACAGTTCCACCCATAAGTGAGGAAAACAGTAAATTTTTAACCATATCGGGTTTCTCATCCAAGCGTATAACAGCCCTATCTGAAAGTACACTCAGTGACTGCAAGATAGTAACGGCAAAACAAAAAGGTGTTGTCAGTGTAAGACTAATTAACTCCCTTGCATTAAAATCATTGAAATTACCGCAGTCTGGGCATCCTTCACAGCGGTTTTAATGTCAACTTCAGGCCAAACCCTTCGCATTGAATCACTGTCATGATTGAAGACTGTTGAGAATCTGAAATAAAATTCCATGGCATTAAGCAACAAGGATGAAAATCAAGATTTAAAAATCTTTAATATCACAATCAAGCTCCCTACCTTTCTTTCATGCGGTTCAGAACTTTGCCAGCTTCTTCTCTAGCTACTTTCTTTATCAAGTTTCTTGTAGAGCTCTCTAAATTTTGAACCATTGTGTCACTTGTAGCTTGGTCCAACTCAAAACCAGAAATTGCATTTAAGTACTCCAGTACAGCAGCTTCAGTTACAGAGCCAAGAAGTTTTCTTAATGAAGCCCAAGTGTCCTCAGAACCAGCTGCAAACAGATATTTTGCAGGTTCAGTAAGTCCTGCAGTGAGTTTTTCCTGCACATCAATGAGGCATCAGCACTCCATCATTCAATTAAACATTAATGCAAGGTTTTAAAAAAGAGAAAAAAAACATTAAATGTGATAACAGTAATCAATTGTGCATTAGCCAAGAAAATAACCTCAAACTTGGCTTTGATTTCAGACAGCTTCGCATGGAGAAGGGATGATGCATGTTCATGAATATCATGGAGAAGTTCTTCCTGAACTTTTGAAGCATCCCAGTTAGCCAGTCTTATAGCAGCATCTGAGAAAGGCAAACAGAGTCATTGAATTGCAAGAGAACAAATTAGTAGCTCCAATCATAAGGGAAAAGCTAGTAATCAAGAAGATGCAAATTAATAACAATGAAAGAAGAGAAGCATTTGGCCCAGATCATAGAAAGAGTTGAGAGTTCCAGATCCTTTTCAGAAAAAATTAGTAGTCCGATACAGGGAATAAATACAAACATTGATTCTCAATCAAATATTTATGAATAAAAGAACATGCAGATAACTCAAAAGGATGCAAGTATGTACAAAGTGCAAGCTATATAAAGTTTTCTTACCAGCACATCCTTGGTCAAACTCCAGCATGCAAGATTGAAGACAAGTGCGAACTGCAGAAGCAAAACCTTCCCCATCTTTAAGTAATTGTTCCAAGCTGATCTTAAAGCTATCAAACCCTTTAGACTGTAGATGATCCAATATGACAGTATATGCACGGTAGAAAATCTGTGTAATTCAAGAGATAATGTGAATAAATGAGAAAACATAAAAATAATAAAACTGTCAGGAACAAAAATGTAGCCTTTATTTAAAAAAACAAAAAAAACCTTAATGTAATCCACAGGCAGCTCTATTAATTTTCCCACTCCCTAGTCAGTATAAACAAACAATACTACATGTACAAACTCTTCATTAGAACTAACATAACAAAATAATGTGGCATGATCTTATTAGACAAGTGAAAAATAATGATAAATTAAACAAAATTAAAAGAAATGAAGAGGCAACTGAAACATTGCAGTAGGGTAAGTCAGCAAATAGAAAATTTTGATGATATCACAGCATTTCAAAGAAGCTTATCCATCTCATAAATGAATAGAACAGAGAATTGTTGCTCCTTGGTGTACCTAACATGTGTTTTCAGGCACATGTTAAGACCACCCAACATTGGGTTAAATTCTTCCATTTTGATGATTCATGGAAAATAGTTAATCTATTTACCATCAAACAAAATTTGGAAATCATAACTGACAGCATAAAAAGTAAAAAGTGCATCTATTGGTGTTAAGATACTTTAAGGTGCCCTTACATGAAACCATAAAGTTTGCCTGTAAGTAAAACATCCATCATTACAACTTCACAAATGTTCTTTTGGCTAATAGCAAAAATGAATACTTAAAAAGTAGGTTGAACCTTACATGAATTGCTTTTGACTCCAAATCTTGTCGTTTTCTAGTTCTCACAGCTTCATCAAAGTAGATTGTCTCCTTGTCATAACTATAAAAATAAGAATTTAGCATAAAAAACCAATATCAGATTCAGAGCCTACAAACAGTTGGATCAAAGAAAATACTCAAAAGACTGTCAATGCACAATATCCACAAATACTCAAGATAACAAGAGCAGCAAATCAAGGCTTCCTCTCTGTTAGAGTTAAAGTATATGTAAGAACGAAGAAAAGCACAAAAGGATCTCATAGGAAGACACTTGGCAACATGCTGAAAGGGACAAATGGAAGACAACAAGAAAAAGAGGAGACAATAGACTATCATTCGCCCAGAATAGGTACAGTGCAGGAACAACTGATAGAGGGGACCAACAACACACTAAGAGCTGAGATGGCAGTGCAGGATTGGAGAAGCAATTATGAAGACAAAAGAAAAGATATGAGCAAGGGGAATGGAGAAGGGGGAAAGAGAACTGTAAGAAGATTCAGAGGGAGGGCCAACACCAGAGGGCTGGAAAGTTATTTGTTTTTGTGGTTTTGTGACTCAGATTGTATTGACTTTGGCTGTATTAACTTTTGTTGTATTGACTTTTGCTGTTCCAATATCAAGAGAGGAAGAACTGAAAAATATGTATAATCATTTCCAGAAAATCAATACAATATCTATTTTCTTGATCAGTTCTATTACATTTCGTTCAATCCCACATTACATTAGTGCTACGACTTATATGCTGTGAGTTTTGGCCTTGACTGGGATTGTCTATTGGTGAAATACGGCAACCTTCCAGGTAAGAATGACTAAAGAGGAGTACGACCTCAGATTTATGGTCCCGAAATCATCAAGTACATAACACTCTCCAGGTAAAACATCACACATAGAGGTTGAGACAATCATTATGAATTATATAACTTGAGGAGTTTAGATGTAAAATTTAGATCCTTCACTTTCAGTTAAACATCAGTTATCATTGACTTCTACGCAATTCACAGATGTTTTAGAAAGGATAAAATGTACACAAAATTTTCATCACATATGCCATGGTCTTGGTTGCTGCTAAGTCTGACAATGATAGCTCCATAAAATATCTTAACTACAAATTGCAGATGTATTTTGATAGATTTACATCACTGTTAAACGAGTCAAATCATATCATTAGATCTGATAATATATCAAACACAAATGTGAACTTACTCTGAAAGATAGGTATCTATAATGGTGTGAGCCTCTTTACCAAATCCAGGGATCGGACCCACTTGAATAGCTTCCTCCAAAGCCAACCGACCCTGCAACAAATCATATAAGTACTAACTAATAGATTTTGTTCAAATCAAATAAGTAATTCCTGCAAGGGAGATGTATGTTAAAAGAACCTTATCATCTGACAATAGACACAGCTTCACATTGGCAATTTCCTCACACCGAAAAGTGGCAACCATTACCTGATTATCGTTAACAAATATTTCTTATTAAAAAGTGAATATATAAATGAAATTGAAAAACCAACAAAACGTATGCACGAGGAAAATCAAAAACCTTATGAGCAGGAAGATTCAGGTCCTTGTTTTCTTTTATAAGTTTCCAAATCTGTTGTACACTGAAGGAGAACACTGAGGCAGGAACAACTTCTTGTCTATCTCCAGCTAGTCCTCCTGGAGAGATGGAATGGAAAAATCGCTGCCTCAATTGAGCAACCTGTATAAATGCCAAAATCATAAGCCCTAGATACCAACTGTAACCTATTTATTTCACAAAATGTGATGATACTTTAGTTAGGCCAAGATGCCACAATGCCAAAGGTCTTGAACATTGATTATTTAGGTCAGCATACAATGACTGAAGGAATGCAACAACACACTCCAAATTCAGTTGAACTAGTAAAGGTTGTAACCTGTATTAATTAATGCTTGATAAACATCCTAATGTTATTAATGGCTACCTGCTCTTTAAACTCTTGCTCCTTCTCTTCATAGCTAGATAAAGCAATGACCTCCACCTACATGTCAAGTCATAAATTAAACAGTAAAATATAAAGTAGCCATAAAAAAAGAATCAGTCATAAAGAGAAAATTGGAACATTTACTTACATTAAAAAACTCACTGAGAGGAGTACTGTCATGGTCTTGGGGTTTAGGAAATGCTTCCCAAATCTGTAGAAATCACCAACTATCAACACGCCGAGGAAATAAAAACAAGGAATAGACAAATCAAATGTGAGCAAACATAAATAAATATACCTTCTGAATATCTTCTCTTAAATTAGACCCTAATTTTTCAACCGGCGTCTGCAAGGAGAGTCATAAATAGTTATTGATTCAAAAGGGAAGAGAGGGCTCCTTCCACAAAAGGAATGATGCATAAAAGAAAAATATGGAGTGCTAGTACAAACCTTGGTTTTATCCCGTATAACAAACAAAAGAGTTGTTTTACGTGAGCTAAATAAACGCATCATGACCTGCATACAGCACAGAAAACCAGATCATTAGTGAAATAAGCAAACAATATTATTATATACAATAATAAGACAATAAATCATTGACCCTGTACAACTGACACTGTACAACTGGCTAGAGTACCTGAAAAACTGTTTTTAGAAGAGGTCTACTGCCAGCCTGCTCCCGACCGATATCATGGCACCAACTACATATGACAATAAACACCTTATTAACACTTGAACTGACATCTAAACTTTTGTGTTATCATAAATTTTCTGTGTCTACAGTTCACACTTTTCTCTATGATATAGATCTGAAAGTTAAACAGTGTCCATTTCTGATCAAAGGCTTCCATTCAAAATCAAATTTTGTTAAGAAAAATAAACTTTAGTATAGACAACAGCAAAGATGAAAACAAAGAATTCACCAACTTTTTTTTACGGAAACAAAAAAATTAAGATATAAATTGCCAAAACTTATCCTGATATAGTACTTTTTAAACATCGAATCACAATTAATAATATGCTGCTTCCTAGAATTAGCGCAATAGTACCATTGCCTGTTCAGATACTATATGTACATAAAATTCTAAAAGAAAACAAGGGCTAAGTATTGGCAGGCCAAAGTTACAGCAAAGAGAGGAATAATGCACGCCATATAGGTTGATGGACCAGAGAAATCCAGATATTAAAAAAATTAGGCAACCTCAGAGAATGGCCAGGTCCAGACCAGCCTAGATTAGTCACATGCATAACTGAAGCTACATACCAGAGTAGATTATAAAGATCACGCCAAGAATATATAATATTTTGCACATATCATACAAGATTTCTCGTTGTACAACTTTCTATATTATCTATAATTTCTTTAATCGCAAAGCCTATTTTGGTCCAAGGCCACCCTCCTTTTTGTAGGAAAGCCTGTACTTCTCCATGTAATAATTCCCAAAAAAAGTTTGTCAGTAATGACAAGATATTTGCAGCTCCAAACACAATATCAAAGAGACTTACATGTTTATCAGTACAACATCTGCAATTGCCACAGCAAACAGGGCACTCTGTTTCTCGAATGCAGTGTCATCCTGAAAAAAAATTTCAGGCACACTTTAATAGTATGAAAATATCTTCCACAAAACTAAGTATAATATCAAGACATGAGTATACACAAGGTACATATATGCGATCAACTTTAACCTCCTTCTGATTTAAAATAAAAAAAATTATACCAACATAATGAAACCATAAAAACATTCTTACTCCACATCATTGTGTGGATGTGTTCATATAGACTTCAGTATCTGACATTTGTTACAAAAGCTATCAACACAAACTCATACATTTCCACCCAAATAAAGGGACAAAGTCTGTCTAGAGGCATCCCTTGAAATCCATAAAGCACTATGAATAACTTTAAGCCTCACAAAGATAAAATTGTATATTTGATCTGAAAATGTTCTCCAGAATTCAAACTTTAAAAAAGATGAGTAAAATATCACTACTTGAATATGGCAAAGATTTCACTTTGGATTTGCCACTATCAATAGAAAACATATCATGATTCTCTTATGAATTGTTAACCCACTTCAGCCCCCGACTTAGAGCAACAAAATATCACACAACTCAGTAACTAGCAACTGCTTAAGTTCTCATAACAGCGCCTTCCCTACAAAGCACCATGTATTATTTTGTTTCAGTGCTAATACAAATCAAACTAAAATTCAGGGGACATAGTTCTGATATATCTGTGAATCAATAGGTGTTTGAACACATATGAACATTCCTGCTTGCAACCACAAGGCATATTATACTCATATGTACTGCTAAATAGAACAGCAGAAAAATTAACCAAGATCTATTCATTACACAAGCCTTCTTCACAGACAAACATAACCCCATTTCCGTCACAAATTGAACTCCAACACGTTGAAGCACATTACCTCGCCTCTTTCAGTGCCATCAGTTCCCTCTAAATCCATGACAATGGTGAAGGGTTCAATGTCAACACATTTATCTATCCAAATTCCCTTAGTTGTCTGGCTCCTGCCCAAAAAATTATGTAAATAAAAAAAAAAAATTCGAATATCTTTCATTAAGCTTAAAATAATATAACTTTAGAAACGCAAACAACCAACCTTCCGTCAGAAGCATCCATCTCTTTAAAATTTGTATAAAAAAGATGATTCATTAAAGTACTCTTGCCTGTTCCCATTAAGAATAAAAAAACAAAACAAAAAAAATACTGAGCCCACAGAGCATTAAATCACTACGAAAACATTAAAAACGTTAAAATTGAATTCAAATTATTTTTAATAAAAAATGGATCAAGATATCTACTATTACGTCAAACCAAAGCCTCAACTTTTGATATTAATGTAAAAAATAGCAAAACGCATGGTTTCCTTAAAAAGAAAAAAACTAATTACCACGTGATCACATTGAAAAAATTCACAAACACTTCGAATCTCTCAAATTTATTAGATACACCCTGGCACGCCATTACTACTTCAAAAAAACGTAAATCGATCCATACAAGTATAAAAATATACAGTATAGTACCAATTTTGGATACAAAGATATGTATAGTTTTTCTACATGTATCAATCGCATCATAGAATCCTAATAACCATGTCACAACAAAACTAAGGGGAATGAACTTGAGGAGCATATGTACCACTGCTTTGTGGGCCCATGATGGCTACGACAGAGTAGGAGAGGCCGCGATCGGGAAGGTTGGTAGCGCGGACGAAGTTTTCGAGACCGTCGACATTCAAGTCGCCGTTACTGGAGATGAGTTGGACGGAAAGAGGAGAGAGTTGGGCCATAAGGACGCGAAATTCTAGGGTTTGAAGAAATCAAGCTGAAAAAGAAAGGACTAGAAATTGAAGTAGAGGAGAACAAGAAAGAGTACAAAGTCTGACACGTGGAATTCTCTACTTTGTCGAAACTTCTTTTCGTTATTGTACATGGATTCATCAGCGGTCCCAGATCCAGTTATTCTTTTTATTTACTTTTTTTTTTCTTTTCTCCAACGTGGACTTTGATGGCGTAAACCGCAAGCTTTCTCGTGAACAGTGACTAGTTACAAGAAAGAGAGAAAACGAGAGTTTGATTAGGTAAATCTTTTACTATCAATCTAATTTATCTTTTATTTTCACCATTACTTATTTAGCTAAGGCCAAAGGACTTATTTTTTAGTTTTCACCTAAAAACTACTTTAAGAAACTCAAAACACTTGTTCATTTATTAATTTTTATTATTAGTATCAGAGATAAAATTATTATATAACAAAAATATTTAGAATAATTAAAAATTTACTCACACTTCCCTTTTAAGTTTAAAAAAAAAAAATTCCTCTCCACTTTTTCTTACCTAAAATTTGAAAAATCACTACTTTTTTGTTAGGGTTTCAATGAAAACTCTTCCAATGACAATCTCTTCGTCAATTGTCAATGTTTTCTCTCTCTCTCAATCTCTCCCAGTTGTTTCCTTATTGTCTTCGTTAGAGACAAAGACACAATCATCTTCGTCTGAAATAAAAACGATCGTCTCTGATGAAGACTATAAGGAAACGATTGGGAGAGACTGAGAGAGAGAAAAACGTCGACAACCAAAGAAGAGATTATCGTAGAGAGTTGTCATCGAAACCTTAGAAGGGAAATAATGATTTTTCAAACTAGGGTGAGGGGAATTGCAATTTTTTAAACCAAAAGGGGAAATATGATTAAATTTTTAGTTTTTTAAATATTTTTTCTAAATAACAATTTTACTCAAATTGATGAAAATTTTTCAAAATTAATTGGTGAAAATTTAAATTAAAAAAACACTAATATTTGGGTGAGAATAACCCTTTGGCCTTTAGTTTAGTAGTTAATAAAAAAATTTGACCATTTTTTATTTTCAAGATTAAGTTGGATTCGAGTTAAGTTAAACCCAAATATTAATTTACTCAAATTTGACTTAAATTTATCATATTGAATTCAAGTTAATCAAATATATTGTTACAAGATCATTAATAGAATAAATGGTATCATTGGTAGAATAAATAATCTTATTATAAGAGAATTCAAGTTAAAATTGAATCAAGTTATTGAACTGAAACATTAATTTAAATTCAATTTAAATCAAATTGAACATCAATTTAAGTTAAATTAACTTAGTTCGTGTCCACCCCTGACCAAGGTGACATGATCAATTTATAAGAGTAATCAAATTTCACGTTCATTTTTAATATTAAAAAATTACTTGGTAATATTGATTTTGTTGCAATTTTATTCTTTTATGAACCGTATTCCTTTAAATCTTTTTTACCCCTCAACTCATATTTAAAAGCATAAAACCCTATGTTTTCATAAAAGTGACTAGTTATCAAACGAAAAAAAAAAAAGATATTATTTTACTTGGTTTGTTAGATAATAAATAAAAAATTTTGATAATATTCTATTACCAATGTTAAGGTTAAGTTGAGCCCAAACATAGAAAGAAAAACTTAGGTCAACTCAAATCCATTATATTGAATTTGTGCTAGCCAGAATAGTATAAATAACATAATCGATGAAATATATAATTCATTTGTGATGAAATATATAATTCATTTGTGGGATAAATAGTATTATTAGTGGGATGAACGATATTTTCAAAAGAATACTCAATTCAAACTCAAGTTGAGTAACTAAACTAAAATCGTAACTTGAATCAAACCATACAATAATTTGAGTCCAGTTAGCGCAATTCAAGATTACCCATAACCAAAGTGACATGACAAATAATATAAAAGTAATTTAATTATCACATTCACATTAAATATATAAAGATTATCAAAATAATATTAATTTTATTATAATTTTATATTTATTATATTTTTAAAAGAAAAATACTTACATTTTTTAATAATAAGTAAAATAAGGTTATATCTTAATTTTAGAAAATTAAATATTAGCAAGAAAATGCCAACTTGAAAATAATGATCTAATAATAACATGTGACCCTGTTTTGGAGTATATTTACGTTGGATTAAGTTCAAATTTAAGTCAATTTAAGTTTGATACGGTTTAAGAAAAGTCAAACTTAAATACTTTATATTGAATTCGTGCTAGCCAGAATAGTATAAATAACATAATCAACGAAATGTATAGTTCGTTGGTGGGATAAATAGTATTATTGATGGGATGAACGACATTGTCAAAAGAAGATTCAAGCCAAACTCAAGTCGAGTAACTAAACTAAAATTGTAACTCGAATCAAACCATACATTAATTTGAGTCCAGTTAGCTTAATTCGAGATTACCCGTAACTAAAGTGATATGACAAATAATATAAAAATAATCTAATTATCACATTCACATTAAGTATATAAAAATTACCAAGATAATATAAATTTTATATTTATTATATTTTTAAGAGAAAAATACTTACATTTTTTAATAATAAGTAAAATAAGGTTATATCTTAATTTTAGAAAATTAAATATTAGCAAGAAAATGACAACTTGAAAATAATGCTCTAATAATAACATGTGACCCTATTTAAGAGCATATTTATGCTGAATTAAATTCAAATTTGAGTCAGTTCAAGTTTGACTTAAGAAAACTCAAACTCAAATTCAACTATAATACTAAGTCAATCTCAAACTGAGCTTGATTCTAAACTATAATTAAATCAAAATAGATCAAAATGATATCATTTTGATACATATTAATTAAAATAATATCATTTTAACCGATTTAAATTAAGTTTTTCCATACTAACGAGTTTAATAGACTGAACATTCCTAAGTTCAAGTTTAAAAATGACAATATAAAATCTTTAAATTTGAGTTTGAACTTATTTGAAACTCATTCGAATTAAATTGACAAACAAACCTGAACTAATGTGACTATAATCCAACTCTATCCCCCGTTGAGTTACCTTGATTGAATGGTTTACTTACTAGAAAAGTAAAATGACACTTTGCATTTATTATTATACATTTACTATTCCACGAGTAAGTTTTAGATCACACAAAATCTTTAAAATAGTCTGTTTGTGAGCTTGCACAGGTATAAAATATTACTCCATGTTTAATATTCGAAGAACTGCCGAATACACAACAAGAGAAAATTTGTCGAGTCCAGACCCGGGTATCAAACCAACTCATTAAGATCACATAACTGCATATTTTAACCGAGGAGATTAACAAGCAACCCAGCCACTGATACAGCTACTGATAAAGCCACAGGTATGGCTGACCGGAAGGTTGCACGAGCAGGGGCAGGAGCAGGTGCGGGAGCGGGCGGTGGAGCTACAGCAGGTGTGGGCCAGTTGGGAACCCGTTTGTAAGCCTCCTATGCTAAACAAACAAGTCAAATATGAAAATGCTTTTGATGATATCGATCAATAAAAAAAAAAAATGTATCATCTTAATCTAACAGTCTTTTGGACATTAAAACCAAACAATTTACGAAAAATAGATAAGCTATTCACCATTGATATGCAATTATGTATTTGATGATGACTAGACTTAACTTACATCAAATGCCTTCGATTGCAAATATCGACGTTTTGCAGTTCTCACATCTTCATCAAAGTAAATCGTCTCCTTATCATATCTATAGAAAATAAAACATCATAAAGATCAGAGCTTCTGAAAAGAGTTATATCAATGAAAGTACTTCGAGACTATCAGTATACAATATCCACAATTACTCAGGACAATCTTTTTTAGATGTAAATTAAATACTGCATATGCATTTAAATAATCTACACATGTTTTCACAAAACAAATACTATCATATAACTAGACCTAAGGCTACACACAAGTCAATTGACCTCGACAAGGTTATTGTAAAGTCAATCCCAAGTTTGTTGTTTCTTAGTTCGGTGAGCTTGTAAGTTCGCAACTCAATTTGAGTATAATATTAATGAACTTCTTAAAAATTTAAAATATTAAACTTACACCCCCCCAGAACTTTTATATCTTAATATAAAAAATTTTTGTGACCCCCAATAATTATAAAAGTTGCACATACATCCCAAGTAAATTGTAATTCTTTATCCGAATTCGAGTCAAGCACTCCTATCTTGAGCTTGTGATCGAGCCTTCCATAAACTCAATCGAATTGAACTTGAGCTTGGCAATACATGGCTCGACTCTGCTCAATTGTAGCCTTATTTAGAGCTAAAAATATATTGGATAGAGATGTGGACTTACTCAAAAAGATAAGTATCGAGAATGACATTAAGCCTTTTTCTAAATCCCTCCACGGGACCCTCTTGAATAGCCGCCTCCAATGCCAACCAATTCTGCAACAAATCATCTAGTACTGGTTAACAAAGAATATTCTAATCAGACTGGTAATTCCTGCAAGGGAAATAAATGCTAAAAGAACCTCATCAGCAAACAAACGATGGAGCTTCTCATTAGCAATTTCTTCGCAGCGAACAATCGCAACCATTACCTGATAAGGGTTAACAAAAAAGTATATATATAAATATCAATGAAATTGAAAAGTAGCAGAACATATACAGAAACAAAATAATAAAACCTTATGACTAGGAAGATCCAGGTCCTTGCTATCTTTTATACGTTTCCATATCTGCTGTACACTAAAAGAAAATCCTGAGGCAGGAACAACACCTCGTCCATCTCCAGCTAGTCCTCCTGGAGATATCAAACTGACAATGTGCTCTCTCAGTTCACCAACCTATATATCATGTAAAAATCATAAGCCTGCAGATACCAACAGTGTGTATTTCACAAAAAGTGATAAAACTTAATTCAGCTAAGATGCCATGATGCCAAAGATTTCAGTCACAGATTATATACATAAATGTTGGTAGACTTAAAATGACACAACAAACCCCAAACTCAGTTGAACCGGCAAAAGTTGAAATCCATTTAAATAGAGTTTTGATAATCTTCTTAATCTTATTAATGGCTACCTGTTTTTCAAACAGCTCCTCCTTCTCTTCGTAGCTACATAAAGCAGTGACCTCCAACTACATGCAATTAAGAAATTAACAGAATCGTGATATAAAGTTATTACAGAAAAAATAATCAGTCACAGAGGAAGAAGTGGAGAACGTGTACTTACATGAAAAAACTCACTCAGAGGAGTGTTTTTATGGGCCTCAGGTTTAGGAACTGCATCCCATATCTGTAGAATTCACCACCAATCAAAATGCTGAAGAAATGAAATAAACAAATGAATGAACAAACATAAGTATATATACCTTCTGAATCTCCTGTCTTAACTTAGCATCCAGTTTTTCAAGTGGGGTCTGCATGGAGAGTTCATGGACAAGATATTGATTCAAAAGGGAAGAGAAAGTCTCTTCAACAAAACAGAATGAAACATAAAGGAAAATTATAAAGTGCAATTTCCTACCTTGCTTTTATCACGTATAACAAACAGAAGGGTAGTTTTACGCTGGCCAAACAAACGCATCATGACCTACATGATAACCACAGAAAAACACAAAATTATGTAAAGTAGACATATACACCATAAACAGACAATCAGGCATTGACCATCAACTAGCAAGAGTACCTGGAAAACCATTTTCAGAAGAGGCTTATTGGCAGCGTGCTCCCGACCGATATCATGACACCACCTATATATTACATTAAACATCTTATTAACACTTCAAACTGATGCCTATAGTTTTTGTGTTTCCACAAGTTTTCTGTGCTTCCAGTCAACACATTTAATAAACTCCAGGATACAGATCTAAATTTAGACAGTGTCAAATTTTAGGTAGGCATCCATGTAGAATGAAATTTGGTAACAGAAAATATGAAAAGAAAAATTTCTCATCTTTTTTATTTCCTTGGAACAAATAAGTTAAGATATAAATTGCCAAAAATTATACTGACACGGTGGTTTTCAAACATCAAATCACAGTTGATATATAACTCTTTCCAGGATTAAACACAGTGATACCAATTACATGTTTGTTTCTGCAATGCCAACTTATTTTCAGCTCTAAATGCAACATTAAACAAACTCACATGTTTATCAGTACAACATTTGCAATTGCCAAAGCAAACAAGGCACTTTGTTTCTCAAACACAGTGTCATCCTGAAAAAAAAATTTGCAGACTGTTAGGATCCCGGCAAACTCTTCAAACAATTAATACCAAATCATTAGGAATTATGCAAATAATAAACAGACAGATTTTTAGAAGAAAAGATTAACAGCAGAAATGGGTGAGAATCGACAATTAATCTGCTTTAATTCAACCAGCTTTACAATGGATCAGAGTGGCTATTCCTTTACACACAAAACATAAACAAAGAGGAGAATTCATAATCAACAATTTCCCCTCCCTGCTCTGGCTTCGGGGAGGTCAGAATCTCCCTAATTTGTCTAGCTATTCAAGAGGCTAGACTCTCTTCCCCTTCCACTTGCTTTTGAGAGACCAATTCTCTCCCTCAATCAACCCAAGGCTACCCAAACATCGTAACTGCCCATTTCCCCATTTCATAATTGCCTACTTCTCACCTAAATATGAGTTCTAACACACACACTTTATGAGTGAGAAACATATTTACCAAAAATTAATTACAATTTCAACAGATAAAGAAATGATAATACACACACTACATCTGTGCAAGAAGCATCAACCTACTTTTAATTAAAAAAATTGTCTTACATACCAAATGAATCATTAAACATTCTTAGGCCATAACATTTTCTAGATGTGTTTATATAGACAGCAGTATTTTACATCTGTTAAAAAATTATCAACACTAACTCATACATTGCCACCCCAACGAAGGGGAAAAATCTGCCAATAGGCATCTCTAGAAACCCTTAAGAATAGCTGTAAGCCTCACAAAAATCACATTGATAACATGGTCATAAAGGATTCCCAGAATTCAAACTTAGAAAATGATGAATGAAATATCACTGCTTGAAGTTAGCAAAGAATTCTCTTTGGATCTTCCATTAAAAGTAGAAACTTATCTATCACACTCTTATAAATTGTTACAATAAAACTACGTGTACCCACTTTAAGTACACAAATGTGTACATACTTATATTTGTCATTACATGATCAAGTGATTTTAAATTATGATAAAATAATACCTAATATGATGACATAAATGAGTGTGTATACAATATTGCTCAAATTGTTAACCCACTTCCGCCCCTAATTTAGAGCAAGGAAATATCACACAACTCAGTTACTAAAAATTGCTGAGGTTTTCATGACATCAACTTCCTTAAATCACAAAAATTATGTTCCCTTTGGTTTCACAGCTAATACACAAAATAAACTAGAATTCAGGGGACACATTAGTGAGTCAATAGATGTTTGAACACATAATTGACACCTTTACAGATTCATATGTACTACCAAATAGAACTTGAGAAAAATTAAGATATGCATGCTACACAAGCCTCCTTCACTGCAAAAACATACCCATTTCCATTACAAATCGAATTTCAACAAAGTAAGGATATCGGGACAAAGCTCATACCTCCCCTCTTTCACTCCCATCAGTGCCCTCTGAATCCATGACAATGGTGAAAGGCACCATGCCAGAACACTTCTGCATCCAAATTCCCCGAGTTGTCTGACTCCTGCACCCAAAAAAGGCAAAAAGATACTCACATTTTCTGTCTCACCTTAAATTGCAAAATAACATAACTTCAGCAACCCAAAAAATTAAAAAAAAAAAAAAAACAACCTTCCGTCTGATGCATCCATCTCTTTAAACTCTGTACCAAAAAGATGATTCAACAGAGTACTTTTCCCTGTTCACCGTTTACAATTAAAAAAACAAAAAAAGCACTAATCCCACATATTAAAGCACACGAAACCCAGAAAGAAACAGAGCCTTCACTGAAGGCCTTAAATTAAATAAAAAACAAATATATAAAAACTGCAACAAAAAACCAAGTCAAGTCTGCATAATTTATTAGATACACGTGATAATTTATTAATGAAAAAAAAAGCAAAACGCCTGGTTTCCTTAAAATGAAAAAAACTAATTACCACGTGATCACATTGAAAAAATTCACAAACACTTCGAATCTCTCAGATTTATTAGATACACCCTGGCACGCCATTACTACTTCAAAAAACGTAAATCGATCCGTACAAGTATAAAAATATACAGTATAGTACCAATTTTGGATACAAAGATATGTATAGTTTTTCTACATGTATCAATCGCATCATAGAATCCTAATAACCATGGCGCAACAAAACTAAGGGGAATGAACTTGAGGAGCATATATACCACTGCTTTGTGGGCCCATGATGGCTACGACAGAGTAGTAGAGGCCGCGATCGGGAAGGTTGGTGGCGCGGATGAAGTTTTCGAGACCGTCGACATTGAAGTCGCCGTTACCGGAGATGAGTTGGACGGAAAGAGGAGAGAGTTGGGCCATAAGGACGCGAAATTCTAGGGTTTGGAGAAATCAAGCTGAAAAAGAAAGGACTAGAAACTGAAGTAGAGGAGAATAAGAAAGAGTGCAAAGTCTGACATTTGCTTGCGGAAGAGATGCCTGGACACGTGGAATTCTCTTTTTATGGAAACTTCTTTTCGTTATTGTACATGGATTCATCAACGGTCCCTGATCCAGTTATTGTTTTTATTTATTATTATTATTTTTCCTTATTCTCCAACGTGGATTTTTTTGGCGTAAACCGTAAGCTTTCTCGTGAAAGTAACTGGTCTTACTAGTAAAAGACGAAAGGGAAAAGGGCTTGATTAGGTCAATCTTTTATTATCTATCTAATTTATTTTTTATTTTCTGCAATAGCAATTTAGTTTAGGCTTAATGATTTATTCGCACTCAAATATTAGTGTTTTTTAAAATTTTTATTTATTATTTTTAAAAAATTTAAATATCTATTTATTTATTATTTGTTATAATTAGTTATACAAGTAAAATCATTATTTAATAAATATATTAAAAAATTAATCACATTTCTTCTCTAAATTTAAAAAATCACAATTCTCCCCTTTCAACCCCCCCCCCCCCCCCCCCCAACCCAAGATTTGAAAATTCACTATCTCTCCCCTAGGGTTTAGATGACAACTCTCTAATGACAATCTTTTATTTGATTATCAATATTTTTTTTCCTTTCCAATCTCTCATCGTTGTTTCCTTGCTTTTTTCATTGTAGACGAAGACAAAATCGTCTTCATCATATACAAAAATAGCAGAAAGACAGTTGAGATGGAGAGAAAACATCATGACCAAAGAAAAAATTGTCATTGAAACCCAAAGAGAAAATGGTGATTTTTTAAACTGGGGATAGGGGTGTTTGTTGTGGGGGGGGGGGGGGGGGGGGGGGGGGGGGGTGGATTGTTATTTTTTAAACTTAAGAGAAGACATGTGAGGATGCTTTTCATGATATCGATCAATAGAAAAAATGTAACATTTTAGTCTAATAGTTTTTTAGACATAGAAGTTGAAAAATTTACGAAAAATAACTAATTTATTCACCATTAATATTCAACAATGTATCTAATAAAGACTAGATTAAACTTCAAATGCTTTTGATTGTAAATATTAACATTTTTCAGTTCTCACAACTTCATCGAAATAGATTGTCTCTTTATCATACCTAGGAAAAATAAAATATAATAAAAATCACAGCATTCGCAAAGAGTTATATCAATGAAAATATTCCGAGAATTTCTACAATTACTCAGGATAATCATTTTTTGGTATAAATTGTAAACTACAGATGCATTTGGATAGTTTATATATGTTTCATAAAACAACATTAAATAATTAGACCTACAATCACAAATGAGTTGATTCAAGCATGACTCAATTACTATTGAGTTAAGCTTGAGCTCATTGTTTCTTGGTTTGGTGAGCTCGCAACTTAGCTTGAGTATGCTACAATAAACTCTCAGAAGTTTAAAACTTACATTTACACCCCCCAAAACTTATAATTATCCCTGTAAAATTTACATCTTAGTATGAAAAGTTTAATTGACCCCCAACAACTATAAAACCTGCCTATACAACTTAAGTTAACAATAAAACTATGTTTATCCACTTTGCACATATAAATGAGTACAAGCTTGATGTATGTTCTCAACTGATTAAGTGATTCTAAATTAAAGATAAAATAATACTCAATCATATGATAACAAATATGAGTGTATACTTATTTGTATACTTAAACTGGATACATATAATATTATTTTTTACTTTATGTCATTATTTTCTATTAAAATTACTAATTTAATCACTTTATTTTCGGAAACAAAATAATAATCTCAATTGTGTTTGTTTTATATTTTTAATGGAAAGTATTGAAAATTTGATCCATTGTAATAGAAAATTTTGAAATTTCAATCACTTACATAGAAACTTTTAAAAGTTCAACATATTCAATAGTAAAATTTTAAAGTTTGGTTTCTTCACTTTAAACTCAAGCTCGATGAGCTATTTATAAACCAATTTGAGTTTGATTCTGTTTAAGGAGAATTAAACTTGAATTCAATTATAATAATAAACTAACCTCAACTTGATATTATAATTGAACCAAAATCAATTAAAACAACGTCATTTTGATATATATTAATCAAATCAACATTATTTTAGGCAATTTGAATCGAGTTTCAGACTCACGAGTTTGACAAACAAAACACTCCTCAAACTTGATCTCGAACTTGACAACATAAAGCTCTTAGACTTGATCTTGAGTTTGAACTTGTCTAAACAAAACTCATTTGAACTCTTATTCTCCTTGACAACATAAAGCTCTTCTTCTCCTTTTTTAAAGATTTGTTTTTTTATTCGACATCACTGTTTACCATTTGAACTGAGTTCATATTAACTCTTATTCAAGCTTGGCTTGACTTGAATCCACCTTGTAATTTAATGTTTGAGATTTAATTCGATGTTAGCAAAATTATAATTGGATTCAAATCGAATCATCTCGGTTTAATGTTCAGTTTGATTTAAGTCAAATTCAATGACATTGGTCATCATGTTAACGATACTATTTATTTTCTTGATGACTCTCTAATGACATCTTTGACTAACTTAAATTGAATATTTAGCAGTGATTTTAGGTCTACCCATGACTAGTCAACCTAATCTAATTACATTAAATTGTCAAAAGGCAAATAAAGGAGTTGGATGGTAATTAGACTATTATATATATGTTCAAAAATTGTCATCCCAAAAGAGCCACGCCATTTTATTATTTTGTTTCTCCTCTCTGTAACAGTAAACATAGAATGCACAAAAACCATGTCTCGCAAGGTTAAGCAATCCAAAATGGTAGTACGTGGACGCAAATGGTGTCATGGAAATGACTCACGTCAAATCCTCAAGGCTAATAAGGACCATTTGACAAACGAATCAAAACTTGGGTATGCCAATTTTTCTAGTTTTCAATTTCTAAAATTAGACATAATATTTTTTAACATTTAAGATTCGAACGAAGTTTAAACTAATTTATATTTAAACTTGATTTAACTCGAATCAAACTATATCTTAAACCCAAATATATATTATAATAATAATTTAGCAAAATATGTACAAATAAGTAAAAAATTAAAAAAAACAAACTTCCTATTGTGAAAGTGTATTCACTACTAGATTTGGTAACAAACTTTTTCACTATAATGAATTTGTAGCAAGAAATTCACTATTACAATTTTGGAAATTTTGCATTAACACTTCGTTCCATAAATTGACATGATGAGGTAACAAACTTTTTTACTATACTGAAATTCTGGGGGTTTAGAGGCGACAAGCTGAAAAAGAAGGACTATAAAAAATAAAGGAGAAGTAAGAGGGCAAAATGAACATTTTCTTGCAGAAGAACCGACTTTATGGAAGTTGACGTGACAGGTGCATTTCTGTTTGTTTTATGGAAACCTCTTTTCGTTCTTGTACGTGGATTCACGAGTGTGCTGAGAATCAACGGTCCCAGATCCAGTTATTGTTTTTATTTATTTATTTATTTTTTACCCTTATTCGCCAACGCGGATTTTTATGGCGTAAACCATCAGCTCCCTCGTGAACAGTGACTAGTTACAAAAGAGAGGTTGATTTGGTAAATCTTTTATTATCAATCTGATTTCTCTTGTATTTTTGCCTACAGTTGGATTTGAACTGAGTCTAACTCAAACTTGTTTGAATTTGAGTTTAACTTAATTTATATATAGTTAAATTTAAGTTCAAACTCGTGAAAATTAAACTCAAACTCGATTCGATTCATTATTCGTTATTAAAACGATATCGTTTTAATATATATTGATCAAAATGACATCATTTTATATCAAAATTTTTAATTAAAAAATTTGACAAGTAAAACTCGAGCTCAGCTAAGATTGACTCATTTCGAACTTATTCAAACCAAATTCAAACTCGAACAGACTCGATTTAAATCTAACCGTTTTTTTGTCATTACTTATTTAGCTTAAGCCAAGGGACCTATTCCCACTGGAGATTAGTTTTTTTTTTTAATTTTTAATTTATTAATTTTAAAAAATCCAAATATTTATTATTTATTAATTTTTACTTTTTAAATTCAAACATTCACGCATCTATTACGGTTTATAGTAAGTGATAAAAGTAAAATCTCTATTTAATAAATATATTTTAAAAAAAAACTAAAAACTTTCTAATAAAAATCTTTTTTCTGGTTGTCGGTATTTTCTAAAAACATATGTACACATAATATTTTACAATTTTACTAGTTGATATACAGACTTTACATACACAGTCATCTTTAAATAGTCTGTTTGTGAGTTTGTACAAGTATAAAACTATTATATGTTTAATATTCGAACTACCGAATGCACAAGAAGAGAAGATTTGTCCTGTCCTGTCCTGTCCTGTCAAGACCCGTGTATTAAACCAGGCTATTAAGATCACATAACTGCACACTTTAACCGAAGAGATTAACAAGCAATTCAGTCACTGATACAGCTGCTGATACAGCCACAGGTACCACTGACCAGAAGGTTGCACGAGCTGGGGCAGGAGCGGGAGCGGGCGGTGGAGCTACAGCAGGTGTGGGCCAGTTGGGAACACGTTTGTAAGCCTCCTACGGTAAACAAACAAATCATATGTGAAAATGCTTTCGATGATATCAATTAATAGAAAAAATGTAGCATCTAGTATAATAGTCTTTTAGACATTAAAACTGAAAATTTACGAAAGATAGATAAGTTATTCACCATCAATATGCAATTATATATTTGATAATGACTGAGTTAAACTTACATCCAATGCTTTTGATTGCAAATATCGACGTTTTGCAATTCTCACATCTTCATCAAAGTAGATCGTTTCCTTGTCATACCTATGAAAAATAAAACATCATAAAGATAAGAACGTGCAAAAAGAGTTGCATCAATGAAAGCACTCTGAGACTATCAGTGTACAATATCCACAATTATTCAAGATAATCATTTTTAGATGTAGCTGACATACTGCAGATGCATTTAGATACTTTACATATGTTTTCACAAAACAAGTATCATCATATAATTGGACCTATGGCTGCAAACAAGTTGATTCGGCCTCGACTTGGTTATTGTTGAGCCAACCTCGAGTTCGGTATTTCTTGGTTTGGTAAGCTAGCAAGTTAGCAGTTCAGTTTGAATATAATATCAATAAACTCTTAAAAAATTTAAAATCTTACACTTACATCCCCCAAAATTTTTATATCATAGTATAAAATCTTTATGTGACCCCCTGTAACTAGAAAAGTTGCACATACTACCAAAGTTAGTTGTAATTTTTATTTGAATTTTGAGTTCCGAACTTGAGCCTAGCAATATATGGCTCAACTATGCTCAAATGAAGCACTATTTAGAGCTGAAAATATATCAGATAGAGATGTGGACTTACTCGAAAAGATAAGTATCAAGAATGGCATTAAGCCCTTCCCTAAATCCCTGCACGGGACCCTCTTGAATAGCTGCCTCCAATGACAACCAATTCTGCAACACATCAACGAAGTACTGGTTAACAAAGAATATTCTAATCAGACTGGTAATTCCTGCAAGGGAGATAAATGCTAAAAGAACCTCATCAGCAAAGAAACGATCAAGCTTCTCATTGGCAATTTCTTCGCAGCGAACAGTTGCGACCATAACCTGATAAAGGTTAACAAAAAAGTGCATATATAGATATCAATGAAATTGAAAAGTAGCAGAACATATGCAGAAACAAAAGAACAAAACCTTATGAGCAGGAAGATCCAGGTCCTTGTTTTCTTTTATAAGTTTCCATATCTGCTGTGCACTAAAAGAAAATCCTGAGGCAGGAACAACACGTTGTCTATCTCCAGCTACTCCTCCTGGAGATATCAAATTGACAATCTGGTCCCTCAGTTCAGGAACCTATATATCATGTCAAAATCATAAGCCTTCAGATACCAACAGTGTATTTCACAAAATGTGATAAAACTTAAATCGGCCGAGATGCTATGATGCCAAAGATTTCAATCACTGATTATATATTGAAATGTTGGTAGACTGAAAATGTTACAACAAACCCCCAAATCAGTTGAACTGGTAAAGGTTGTAATCCATTTAAATAGAGTTTTGATAAACTTCTTAGTCTTATTAATGCCTACCTGCTCTTTAAACTGCTCCTCCTTCTCTTCATAGCTAGATAAAGTAGTAACCTTCACCTACATGCACGAAAGAAATTAAAAGAATCGTATGTTAAGTATACTATAAAGTAATTGCAGAAAAATTAACCAGCTACACAGCGAGAACTGAAGAACATTTACTTACATTAAAAAACTCACTAAGAGGAGTGTCTTTATAGGCCTCAGGTTTAGAAACTGCATCCCATGTCTGTAGAAATCACCACATATCAAAATGCTGAAGATATGAAATGAGCAAAAGAATGAACAAACATAAATATAATATACCTTCTGAATATCCTGTCTTAAAATGGTATCTAGTTTTTCAGGCGGGGTCTGCATGGAGAGTACATGGACAAGATATTGATTCAAAAGAGAAGAGAAAGTGCCTTCCACAAAAAAGAATGAAGCGTAAAGTAAAAATATATATGCAAGTTCATACCTTGGTTTGATCACGTATAACAAACAGAAGGGTAGTTTTACGTGGGCCAAACAAATGCATCATGACCTACATAAGCACAGAAAAACACAAATTTATGTAAAATAGACATGTATACAATAAACAGACAATTAGGCATTGACCATCAACTGGCTAGAGTACCTGGAAAACCATTTTCAGAAGAGGCTTATTGGCAGCATGCTCCCGACCGATATCATGGCACCACCTAATGACATTAGACATCTTATTAACACTTGAAACTGATGCCTAAACTTTTAGTGTTTCCACAAGTTTTCTGTGCTTCCGGTGGACACATTTAATAAACTCCAGGATACAGATATAGATTTAGATGGTGTCAAATTTTGAGTAGGCATACATGTAAAATGAAATTTGGTAAAGAGAAATAAACTTAGGTACAGGCAACAGAAAATATGAAAAGTGAAATTTCTGATCTTTTTGTTTCCTTGGAACAAATAAGTTAAGATATAAATTGCCAAAAATTATCCTGACCCGGTGGTTTTCAAAAATAAAATCACAGTTGATATAAAACTCCTTCCAGGATTAAACACAATGATACCAATTACATGTTTGTTTCTGCAATGCCAACTTATTTGCACCTCTGCATGCAACATTATACAACTCACATGTTTACCAGTACAACATCTGCAATTGCCAAAGCAAACAAGGCACTTTGTTTCTCAAACACAGTGTCATCCTGAAAAAAAATTTGCAGACTGTTAGGAACCTGGCAAACTCTTCAAACAACTAATACCAAATTGTTAGGAATAAACCAAATAATAAACAAACAGATGTTTAGAAGAAAAGATTAACAACAGAAACAGGTGAGAATCAACAATTAATCTGCTTTAATTCAACCAGCTTTACAATGGATGAGAGTGGCTATTCCTTTACACACAAAACATAAACAGAAAGGAGGATTTATAATCAACAATTTCCCCTCCTTGGTCTGGCTTTGGAGAGGTTAGAATCTCTCCCTAATTTGTCTACCTATTTGAGAGGCTAGACTGTCTTCCGCTTCCACTAGCTTTTGAGAGACCAACTTTCTCCCTCAATTAGCCTAAGGCCACCCAAAAAAAACCCAATTTTCTCCCTGTCCTTCCCCAATCCATCTCCTATTTCTCTCCCTTTCATAATTGCCCCTGCCCATTTCCCCATTTCATAATTGGCCACTTCTCACCTAAATATGATTCTAACAGACACTTTATGAGTGAGAAACATATTTACCAAAAATTAAGTACAATTTCAACAGATAAATAAATGATAACACACACACTACATCGATGCGATAAACGTTAACCTATTTTTGATTAAAAAAATTGTCTTACCTACTGAATGAATCATTAAACATTCTTAGGCCACAACATTATCTAGATGTGTTTATATAGACAGCAGTATTTTACATCTGTTACAAAAACTATCAACACTAACTCATACATTGCCACCCAAATGAAGGGGCAAAATCTGCCATTAGGCATCTCTAGAAACCCTTAAGAATAACTTTAAGCTTCACAAAATCACATTGATAACATGGTCATAAAGGATTACCAGAATTCAAACTTAGAAAACGATGAATGAAATACTGCCGCTTGAAGTTAGCAAGGAATTCTCTTTGGATTTTCAATTAAAAATAGAAACTTATATATCACACTCTTATAAATTGTTAACCCACTTCTGCCCCTAATTTAGAACAAGAAAATATCACATAACTCAGTTACTAAAAATTGCTGAGGTTTCCATAACAGCAACTCACTTAAATCACAAACATTGTGTTTCCTTTGGTTTCAGAGCTAATACACAAAATAAACTAAAATTGAGAGGACACAGTTATAACATATTTGTGAGTCAATAGATGTCTGAACACATAATTGACACCTTTACGGATTCATATGTACTACCAAATAGAGCTTGAGAAAAATTAAGATATGCATGCTACACAAGCCTCCTTCACAGCAAAAACATAACCCCATTTCCATTACAAATCGAATTTTGACAAAGTAAGGATATTGGGACAAAGCTCATACCTCGCCTCTTTCACTCCCATCAGTGCCCTCTAAATCCATGACAATGATGAATGGCACACTGCCAGCATACTTCTCTATCCAAATTCCCTGAGTTGTCTGACACCTGCACCCAAAATAAGAAAAAAAATACTCACATTTCCCCGTCTTACATTAAATTGCAAAATAACATAACTTCAGCAACAAAAAAAAAAACACCAACCTTCCTTCTGATGCATCCATCTCTTTAAACTTTGTACCGAAGAGATGATTCAAAAGAGTACTTTTCCCTGTCACCATTAACAATAAAAAAACAAACTAGAACACTAATTCCCCATCTTAAAGCACGCGAAACCCGGTTCCAAAACCCAGAAAGGAACAGAACTTTTAACTATTACTGAAGGCCTTAAATTGAATTAAAAACAAACATATAAAAAACTGCAACCAAAAACTAATTCATGTCTGCATAATTTTGAAGTGATATACGAAAAATCTAATAAGGTAATGAACTTTACAAACATACCGCTGCTTTGTGGGCCTATGACGGCGACAACGCCGTAAGAGACACCATAATCGGGGAGCTTGGTGGAGCGGACGAATTGGCCGAGACCCTCGACATTGAAGCAGCCGTCACCGTCGACGAGTTGAACGGCAGGAAGCGAGACTTCGGCCATAGAAGAAAGAATGTTTCTAGGTTTTCGCGAGAGTGAAATGGATACTGCAGAATGAGAAGAGCAACGCGAGCTTGCGAGGATCAACAAGAGTGGAGAAATGGAGTAGAACGCGAAGAAAAATATTTGTGCATTTACTAAAAGACCTGAATGTTGCCATAACATTTTTTATTCTGAGCCAGAACCTTGGGGACTTAAATGTAATTGAATACGCGAAGAAGGAGATAAGACTCCACAATTGTCTTGCAGACAGAAAGTGGGACATGAGTTATGACAAGTGAATCTGTGTTTTATTTTAGGCCAAAGTACATTCCCACCCTGAGTTTGTTAAAATGACATTCTCGCATATCAAGGTTCGAAAACCAGATTTCAATTTGTTATCTTCCTTTATTGTTTAATTTTGTTAAATGAAAAAGACAAAAAAAACTCATTCTATATAGATTTTTCCATACATATATATGTTTTAAAACGACATATATTGGTGGGATGAATTATTATTTTTAAAAATATTAAGAATATTAATAAGATTTTTAGGAGGTTTATAGAGTTTTAAATAAAATTTGTGATATTTTTGAATAATTTAAAATTTTAATATGTATTTCAATAGTTTTTGAAATGATAAATACACTTTTAAAGAATTGAACAAAATATAATATTTTATTATTGGTTTGAGTTTTGATATTTTTAAAAGTTTAATTGATAAATTTCTAAACTAATAAGAATATATTAATTATTTGATATTTATATTAAATATTAATAGTATTTTTGTAACTTCATTTATAATGTAAAACAATAATTTCCAAAAAACTAAATATAATTTACTAATGGATTTGAATAATGGGTGGGAATTTCACTTTTTGAAACTTAAAGGGTAGGAAATTGGTTCAACAAACCTTGGGTGGAACCATAATTTGGCCTTTATTTTTATGGAAACTTATAGTTCGGATTGGAAGTATATTCGTTAAAAGGAAATGTCCAAAATGGGCAACTAGAATTAGTTGTACCCACATATATACATCAGCCATGCGAACCTTCAGTAAGTAGGGGTGAATTTCGAGTTAAGCTAATTCGTGTTTAAAAATTTATATTTAAATTGAACAAATTAAATTTGAGTTAAAGTTTTAGTTTGATAGTTTAACTCAAGTTTAAGGATTCATTAACAATTTTTCATCAAGCTTTTTTTTCCTCTTCCTATCATTTTCTAAAGATTTGTCATCTTATTCAACGTTATTGCTTACGTTCTGTCTGAACTTGAGTTAGTCTTTATTTAAGCTTCATTTGGCTTGAATCCACCTTGTAATTTAATGTTTGAGATTTAATTTGATGTTAGCAAAATTATGGTTGAATTTAAATAAAGTCCGTTTAGTTCATTGTTCAGTTTGATTCGAATTAAATTCAAACTAAAATTTTGGTTCTTTAGTTTGTCTCAAATCCTCTTTTAATGACACTGTTTATCTCGTAAACATACTATTTATATTGTCGATGACTCTCTAATGACAGCTCCAATCAATTTAAACTAAACATTTAAAATTTAAAAGGAGTTTAAACCAATTTATATTCGAGTTTGATTTGACTCAAATCCAACTATCTCATAAACCCAAATATATATTAAAGCAATAATTAAACAAACTATGTACAAATAAGTAAAGAACAAAAAAACAAACTCCCTATTGTGAAAGTGTGTTAGCTAGTAGATTTGGTAACTCTTCGTTCCATAAATTGTCATGTTTGAAGCATCTTCAAGGCCTCATCAGCACCTCGGGTTCGGGCCAGGCTTGCCCAAGTTAGACCCAGGTGTTATTATTATTATTATTATTATTAATATCTGCCGAGACCAAAAAAAAGCCAGGATTTTTAACATCCCTAGTCATCTCTAGCTGCATACAAATGCTCTAAAGTAATTTATTAGAACTACAACAAAATGGATTATACACTTAGGGTTGGATTAGAGCTGGGTTGGTTTGAGTTTGACTAAATTTGAAGAAGTCGAGCTCGAGTTTAATAAGCTCCCTTTAAACCAATTTGAGCTTAGCATAGCTTAAGAATAGTTGAGTGGGTTCGAACCAATATTGTAATTATTTATTAAAACATTAATTAAATGAACTATGTACAAGCAAATAATCAAAAACAAACTTTCCTAGCTAGAAATTGTGTTTATCGATAGAATTAGTTACTAGATTTGGTAAAAAGCTTTTTCACTATAACAAATTTGTTTATAGAAATTCTCTGATACAAATTTGGAAACGTCGCATTTAAACTTCATTACATATATTGACTTTACAACTATTCATCTTAAATTGAATACTAAAAGGCCGAACGACTATTTTCTACCTAAGTTTTGATCAGTTCTTAAAGTCATATTTACGGGGTTCGAAAAACTCAAAATCTCATCAGTCTGTTTAAAATCTCAGTTAGAGTAAATGGTAAAATTATTATTTAACAAAAAATTTAAAAAAACTAAAGTTTTAGTACATTTGCCCCTTTTTGTTTGAAAATCTCACAATTCTCCTCCATCCAAAATTTAAAAAATTAATATTTTCCCCGTAAGGTTTGCAAACCGTAGTTGGAGACCACCATCTCTGACCACATTGGCTCTCCTACTTGGCTTATCTCTTTTTGTCGATCAAATCCCAACCATTGACGAAACAACTTTCCTCCAATGAATTTGTCTCGAGTGAAGATGATTTAATCTTTGTTCGAAATGAAGACAACCATTGGAGGTCTCAGATGAAATCGTCTTCGCTTGAAACAAAGACACTCCAATTAAGATAATTTCGTCTTCATCAAAGAAAATTGGTTTCGCTAGTGGTTAGGATTTGATGGACAAAGAGAGAAAAGTAGGGCGGGAGAGCCAACGTGACCAGAGACGACCTTCTTCGATGACAGTTTGCAAAGTCTGGGGGGAAATATTTATTTTTCAAACTTTGGGTAGAAAAAATTGTGAAATTTTTAAATTGAAAGAGGTAAATATTATAAAACTTTAGTTTTTAAATTTTTTTTAATTAAATAACGGTTTTACCCTTAACTCTAATTGAGATTTTAAACAAATAGATAGAACTTTAGGTTTTTCAAATTCGATAGGTGTAACTTTGAGAATACAATAAAACTTGGGTGGGAAATAGTCCTATAGCCATAAAAATTATACGTACAAATAAATCTTGTCAACTTATATATACAAATATAAATAATAATTTGTAATTAGATTATGTGATTGGTTTTTTTTTTTTTTTTTTGCACTTCAAATTCACTATATCAACTCTCAATCCAAGGGTTCATAATGTTTGTTGCTGAATATTCTAATGGGCTGCCATGGTTGAAGCATCTTCAAGGCCTCATCAACACCATGGGTTCGGGCTAGGCTTGCGCCAATTTTTTTTTTTTCTCTAAATAATCAGCCCGAGACCAAGAAAAGCCAGGATTTTTGACATCCCTGGTCATCTGCCGTTGCAATTTTGAAGTCAAAGATGGATTGATTATAAATTGGTCTAGCCGCACATGTAGGACCCCTCTCTCTCTCTCTCTCTCTCTCTCTTTATATATATAATTATTAATTTAAAATCATTATTTAATTATATATTAATATCTCATATATATATATATATTTATTTGTGTTTTAAAAAATATATTATTGTATGAGAAACTCTTAAATTGGGAAAAAACCACAGGTATAGGTATAGGAGAAAATATTATAAAATCAAAACTGCAAGCAAATGCTCTAAAATAATATATTAAAACCCTAACAAAATGGAATATATACATAAGTTTGAATTAAGTCAAGTTCAAGTTTGAATCTGCCCGAGTTTGGCAAGTTGAGCTTGAGTTCGACCAGTTTGAGCCTAAGCTCAAGCTCCATGAAATCTCCTTAAACCAGTTCAAGAACAACACAACTTAAGAAGAGTTGAGTTCGAAGTCAGCTAAAGCATTGAGATAAACTCAAAATTGGACTCGACTCAATATTTTATAATTGAGTTAAAATCAACTAATACAATATTGTTTCTATACATATTAATTAAAACAATATAAACAATATCATTTTAACTCATTTAAATCTAATTTTTTATGCTCACAATTTGGTGAGCAGGACATCCTTTGAAGCTCGAGTTTGAACTTAAGTTGGAGTTTGATAATATAAAAATCTTAAACTCGAGAATATTTTTTGGTTTAGTATATATAAAATATCAATTTAACCTTTAAAATTTTCATTGTCCCCCTAATTTTTTTTAATCTCTTTTTGGACCTCTTATATTTTAGTTTTATTTAACATTGACTTTTCTAAGTTTTATTTTTGGGGTCATTGCTTATAAAAAACATTGTGTTAAAGTATATCTATTTCTATATATTTTACCCCTCATACCAAAGGCTCTGTATTTAAGTTTTTGATCCCATTCCCATCAATACATGATCGTAATTTTTGTACATATTATAATGTTGATGTGACCTATACTAATTAAACGCACGACTAAACTCAGAAGTGGATTTAAGTAAAACTTAAATAAATATTAACTCAAACATAATTTGAATCTGAAAAATTCAATTTGAGTTGTTAATAAAGTCATCGAAGATTGAAAAGAAGATAAAATATATTAGAAAATGAAAAGTTATTAAAAAAGATTAATTTGGTAGTAGCTTTTTGACAACTTACTCGATTTGGGCAAGCTCAACTCGAACTTAACATAAAAAATAATCACACTTTGGATGTGCACCTAAGAATATTCTAAGGCGGAAAGGAATAACCTATCTAATCTTAACTACATGCCCAACTTTTTTATATTGTTGGCTATCCATTCAAAATTTCATCAACACTTACGAGAACTTTCAACCACATGATGATTTAATCTGAATTTCATATTTGTCGATTGTGTATTTAATAAAAACAAACCAATTGATTTATCATCATGTGATTGATTAATTTTAAAGTTGAGATGATGTACCAATTTATTTGTCCACGTTGATACAAAACATTTGTAAAATAATAAAACTTTGTTTACCCAGTTTTGAATATCCGATTAATATGATATTATTATAAAATATTTAATTATATAATAATACATCATTTGAATATCCGATTTAATATTTGACACTGGGTACTTATAACAATATTGTCTATATATATATATATTCATAATCCAATGGAACCCTACTGTGACCCAATTGACCAAGTTGAAATAAATTTATATATATATTTTTTTTCAAGTGAAAAAGCAAGGGTGCTCATTAACTTGTGACAAAATCAAATATTTCTAATAAATTTTGATTAAAGATCTTAATTTGCCTACGTGGGCCAATCAAATTCTTTGGGTGGGCTAATCATCTCTCACACGACACCATTTTTACCTTAAGTAAACCGTCGGAGGTATGGCAAAACTGCCCGTGCGGAACCTTGAATTCTCTAAAGAGGATAGTCACAATAATATAATTTATTATTTTATATTTTGACTATATAAATTAGTACATATTTAATATATGTCATCATATGATTAGATTATTTTAAATTACAGATAAAATAACATTCAATCATGTGATTAAGTAAATAAATATATAACTATTTATAAATTCAAAATAAATATGCATAATATTACTCTTTTAATTGTTATTAGAATATACTGACTTATCGATACAACATGATGAAACAACGTGAACAAATGTTATAATTTCTTTTTTCACTCCAAAATCATTCAATTATATATTGTTACACTGGTACGTTTGGTTTGAGTAATATTTTATTACCAAAATAGAAAGATTATCTCGAAGATAGAGTACTTAGAAGATTACTAGGTATAAATAATTACTATATTTGATAAAATTTGATAGGTATAAATAATTATTATGTTTGGTTAAAAATAATAAAATATTACTAGTAAATTATTTTACTTAAATGCCCTTGAATATAATTTATTTTTAAATATTGTTTATATTATTTGTCATATTAATTAAAAATAAATTTATTTTTGTCTCAAAAAATTAATAAATAATAACATAATTATAATAAACTCAAGATTACCTTCACAATCCTTAAATACCTAAGGTGAAAGTGATAATCAGATTACCACCTATATTACCTATCACATCAGTATTGGTAATAAAAGATTACTGTAATATTTTATTACTGATAAACCAAACAAGAGAATAAAAGATAGATTACCAAGGTAATCTTTAAATACAGAAACCAAACGCCCCCCCAGTTGTATGGAATAGTAAAATTTGATTGCGTATGTAATACTACTCTTCTGATTTTCATTAGGCTTGGCATGAAAGAAATGGAACTAAATTTTATAGTTTTCGGTACAAATTTATCTTCTTATTTTGTTAAATTAATAAAACTATATATACAATTTTATCTATAAATAATGATGTATCATTATATAATTAGGTGTTGGTTTATTTTTATTTTTCAACTATCCAATCATATAGTGATACGTTATTATTATGTATAAAGTTATACAAAAAAAGTTATATGCACAATATTACACATGTTAAATATATATCAATAATTGTGACTGAATTTTCAGCTTTTAATGTATGTTGGTTATAACATATGGATAAATTATGTTTACTCAGTTCTGAGTATGATAAAATTTTCAGATGATGTGTTATCATATGATTGAGTAATTTTAAATTAATTTGATAAAATAACATCTAATTATATGATAATTCATCTATCAAAATGACGTCATTTTGATTTATATTAATTAAAACGGTATTGTTTTAGCAATTTGAATCAAAATTTTTTAAATTCGCAAATTTAACGAGTCAAATACCCCTAAACTCAAGTTTGAGATTGAATTCAAACTCATTTGAGCTGAACTCATTTCGGAGTTATTCGAGTTAGCACTGATGGAATTAACCCCAACCTGAACCCAGGACCACCCCTCCCTCTGCCAGTGTCTATGTGGTATGATCCCACACAGTAGAATTCAAAATCATAATGAAAGAAGTTGTCGGCCAAATTACCAAATATTACCAGGCAACTTGCGTCAAATTTCACATGGATAGTTTCAGAAGAACGCAAGTTGCCATCAAGCATCATTGTCATCTTCATCATCATCTTCTTCTATATGTATTGATCTCTCTGTTGCAGAAATTAATGTTCCAAGAACAGAAAAAGCTCCTCAACTACCCATTTGATTATGGGAATCCTTCCTATTTTTATGGTCTTCAATGTCCCCTTTTCATTTCTCATCACATGCATGCCACCATACACGTTATCTCCTTCACTCTCTTCTGTCTCTTTCAGTGGCAACCATATTGTTGAATCGTCACTAGAGCTCACACTACTAACCCTATTCTATTTCTATGCCTGTGCTGTTTCTGTGTTTCTTGTCAGTCTGGGCGCAGCTAAATTATGTAAACCTGAAGATTCATGTTGCAGAGTCATTACAAAACAACAGATTACTCTTTCTGAACTGTAAATCTCAACATAATCTGCGGAGATAATTATTTAGAAGTAGTAGGGTTTGCTCTTTGACCCTAAGAAGTTCTGGATGAAGAATCGGGAGTTCCAGTATCAGAACGTGCGTTTTAGTGAGGTAAAAAATGCTCGTTCTAATGTTCCAGTAAGGAATAAAATGTTCCATTTAGGACTCTGAGATGGGTGTTACATCATATGGAATGACTCTACTATCGCTGATATAAATTTGTATTGTTCGTGAATTTCATAAGTGGTGAGAGAAACTTATTTGAGTGGCTAGAGTTTTGAATTATACGATAGCCAAAGGACTTATTCCCACCCAAAGAATACTTTTCTCTCAAGTTCTCTTTTAACTTTAAAAAACTCAAACATCTACTTATTTGTTAAATTTTAAGGAAACTCTTAAGGGTAAAATTATCATTTAGTAACAAACTTCTAAAAATTAAAAATTTATCACATTTTCTCCATAGGTTTAAACATCTAACACTCACCCCACCCAAGGTTTGAAAAATGACCATTTTTCTCTTTAGGTTTTAAAAGACCTCATTTCTTAGACAAAAATGAGTCGTTTGAGATAAAGACGAGTTGTTTTCATCTTTGATGAAAATGATTTCGTCTTCTGAGACAAAGACAATTGGGTATGATGAAATTGTTAGATTTTTAAGCCTAAAAGAGAAAATATGATAACCTTAAAATTTAATAGATGAGGGGGTGTTTGGGTTTTTTAAAGTAAAAAAGGGGAAACTTGGGAATAAAGTATTCTTTGGGTGGGAATAAGTCCTTTGGCCTGATACACTTGATATTCAAGAGACCTATCAATCTTTTAGTAAAATTTGTTTGTTTACATGGTATTAGAATTTTATAACTTATCCAGACTAACTAATATGATAGTATATGAACATCAAGTGATTTTATAATAAAAGAAAGGCCAAATGAATATTTCCTACCCAAGGTTTGATACAAACCCAATTTTCTAACTACTAACTATTGAAAATTCAAATGTCCACTCATTTATTAAATTTCACTAAAGGTCAAATTATTATTTATCAAAATATTTTAAAAAATTAAAAATTTATTACATTCCCCTCATCTCCTAAGTTTAAAAACTAACAATTTTTTCTTCATCCAAAGTTTGAAAAATCAATATTTTCCTCTAGGATTTTTCCAACCACCACTGTCAGTGGCATTCTCCTTCTCTTCTGGCTTCTCTCTTAGTCCTACTCCATTTTCGACTATCACAAATGGAGGAAACCAGCCGATAAAGACCTTTTGATTTTTCCATATGAAGACAATCCGTTTTTGGACATCACCAATCGAGGAAACTAATCGATAAAGACCTTTTAAGTTTTCCAAACAAAAACACAATTCATCTTTGTTAGAGACTGAGTAGGACAAACCTCAAATTCAGTGACCGATCTCATAACCATTGAACTCATATTCTTTCATACATGAAGTCACTTCACAAATGTAAACTTGGGGTTCGAACTTGGGATCAAGCAACATGCTTACACAAACATGTAAACCCCATAAGCAAGAAATCTAATGTCAACACTCTAAAATAGAATAATGCTTTATTCACGTTCCATACATCAACATTTAATCATTAGAACAATTTATCACATATATCTCAAGGGTTGGATTCAGGCATAGTTCAAACAGGGGTCGGCCTCAACTTGAATTGAATCCATAAAATCCAATTCAAGCTCAAATTGGTGTTGAAGTCGTTAGAGAAGTTACTAGAAAAGCATTGAAGAAGAAAAGGTCATTGGAGATGGTAATAACGAAAAATCATCAAAGAAGAAGAAAAGTCGTTGGAGAAAAAAAAATCATCAAAATAGATGGAAAGTCTATGAAAAAGATGAATTTATCAAACTATTCATTAGATTCAAACTGATTTAACTCAAATTCAAGTTGGACAACACGGCTCAAATTTGACTCATTTCAAGCCGAGTCCAAGTCGAGTCAACTTGGATCCAACCTTACACAAGATGGAGATGAAGTTGCAGGAGAAGCTTTAAAAAAGCATGGAAGGAGAAGAACGATCTTCAAAGATGATGATCAAGAAAAATCATCAAAAAGGAATAAAATTCGTTGAAGAAAAAGAAAAAATTATCAAAAAGGATGAATTTGCCAATGACTTTCCAACCACTCAATTTGAGTTGGCTCTACTCAAACTCAAATTGGGACTTTTTAGAGCATATTTGACTCATTTCAAGCTAACTAGCCCAGCTCGGCTTGGACCTAGCCCCCACACATATTTAGAATTTACTTATCTGTCTTCTTCAAGTCAGTAGCATTATTATGCACGTAAACAGATGAAGATTTGTCCTTGAGATTTTGCATTCACGAGAGGCTATAATTTTTGCATGAATATAGTACTGGATAAAACTCCACATGCATGCGCAGTTATCTTGACTCTGCTTGCAATTTTGAACTGAAAAAGGACATGAAATTTTCCAACTGACCACATGGTCTTGCCTAGAGATGGCATAAAATCTTTAACTGACCACGTTAAGATTCGGTTAGGTGGTTAGAAGAAGACGACTTAAAATTTCACTGCCTCCATTTCATCATTTATTGGCTTTGTATCATATTGGATTTATTTACAAGATCTATGAGGGCCTTGTATTTTAAAATTTGGATCAGATTGGTGGGTTCGTTAAGCTGGTTTGATCAGAGTCTGTAGTTAGTTCGGTTTGAGTCAATGTTTAAAGTTTAATTAGTCATTGGATATAAGCAACCAACAATTGAATTGAGTGAATCATGTCAGGTCATATTGATTCTTTCTTTAATATGTCATAAACTTAGCTTTGAATTGAAGGTCAATTCAATTTGGGTTAGCGTTTAAAGTTTAAATGGCAATAGACTATATTAACTCGTAGTTGAATCGAGTGAATCATATCAGGAAGAGACGTCAATTGGGACAACCCAACCTGAACCCTGAGAAAATGGCCTTGCTTGATCCTATAGCATGTCGGGCCCGCCCTATGGGCCTAGACACAAGGGCGGGTTGTTACTGTACACATATAATTATAAAAATTTATTAATAATTTTTTATTAAACCCGTCTAAGGCTCAATCTTATATATATTGAGTTAGGTCGTAGACCTTATACATCCTATGGGTCGGCCCAATACTATAACGAGCCTTAGGTCAAACCTATGAACACCTCTAATATCAAGTCATAATGATATTTTATTTAATTTATCATAAAATTGGCTTCTACCGAGACTTGGTACGCTTAATCTAATTTAGGGTGGTGTTTAAAGTTTATATAGCCATTACACTAGATCAACCCGTGATTGGACCACATGAACCACCTTGGGTCAAGTTGATTTTTATTTAAAATGTCATAAAATATGTCAAGTTGGAGAAAAAATTTGCAACTTGGGACCAAATTGAGTCAATTTGGAAAGGCATATGTGCAACATATATCATCAAGTTATAATTTTATTTAATTGAATATTATTCTAATATTTATTTAAATCATCACTGATCCGATTTTGGGTCAGACTGGTCAAGACTCAAACATTTTGATTGGGTAAATGTTTGACCTGATACGAAAACATGGTGTGGGCTTTAATTATTTTCTTTGATTGTTATATTGTGAAATTAATTTTTCATCATGTGCCCACAAAATATATACTGTAACAACTTATTTCACCTATTATAAATAAAATTAACCCAATTATAAAAATCTCGCGTTGAAAAGAAACATTTTACCAACTTACTTAATTAATTATAAATAAACTTACTTTTTCCTTTTTTCAATATAATTCAACTTCTTCGACTGTTTGTAAACATAAATTTTAAAAAAATAATTATAATGAGTTCAAAATATTTACAGCGCCGATTAGAAGTCAAAAAGTTTCTTAAAGTAAAAAATTTCCAGCTGTCATATTGACTTCGAGTTTATTTTTTTTAAATTTATCAAGTTTGAATAAATCTAAGTTCAAGTTTAATTTGATTTGAATACTCTTTTAAATAAAGCAACGTACAAGTTTTTTGCATGCATGAATTGAAGAAATTTTGAATTCATACTTAGAATATTTAAATAATATATATTATCTAATTAGGGTTAGGCCTTAAGACCTCTATTTGCAAAGCTAATTAGAAGATAAACGTGGTGAGAAATTAAGGAAATATTCCTGAAACATGACAAACACGGCACCGTTTAGCCATGTTGTTGCTGACAAAACACAAATCTATTGATCCTAATCTAATATTTATTAACTAATTTATAAAAAAATAGCACTAGAAATATTTAATTTTATCCTTTCCCATGTGTTATATGTTTTCTTCGTTTATATCAATATTTCAAAAGAGTTGAAATTAGGAGATTGAATTTCATAATCTCTTTTTTTTTTTTTAAGTGATTTAGTTGATTAAAATTTCTCTCCTACGGTTTTTTATATATATATATATATATATATATATATATATATATATATATATATATATATATATATATGTACAAATATTTTAATAATCACTAAAACATCATTTGTCACGTTTTTATATCAATTTAAAGGTGAATTTAAACTAAATTGAGTTAAATCTAAACATGAGATTAACTCAAATTTGACTTGAATTCATAAAATTTAACTTGAGTTTAATCTTGAGTTAACAATGAGGTCAGAAGAAGTTGCTAAAAGGTGTCGGAAAAGAAGAAAAAGGGTTGTCAAAAATGGAAAAGAAAAAAATAATTAGAAAAAAAGCTAGAGAGGAAATAAAAGTTGTCAAAGAAGTCATCCAAGAAAAAGTGGTTAGAAAGGAAGAATTTTTCGACAATTTATTGGATCTAATCCAACTCGAGTTTGACTCATTTGAGCCAAACATTGCAAAGAAACCAAGCCAAGTTGGCTTGGATATAACTAGGGTTGGATTTGAGTTGAGCAAAACTTGAACTCGACTCGGTTTACATATAACTAAGTTCGAGTTCGAGTTTGAGCTTGTCGAGTTCATGAAAGTCAAGCTCGAACTTGGCTCAACTATTTTTCGTTATTAAAACGATGTCGTTTTAATACATATTGATCAAAACGACGTCGTTTTGTATCCAAATTTTTAATTGAAAATTTTGGCGAGTAGCTCGAGCTCGACCAAGCTCGATTAGAGCTGACTCGTTTCGGACTCGTTCGAACTAAGAGTAGCTCGAACGGGCTCGGTTTGAATTCAACCCTAGATATAACCCTATATAACATTAGTGAATAATACTTACGTGAAATCGGAAATAGATAATCGTTATCCAATCAGACATATTCATACATCATATGAAATCCGAAGTTACCTATGATATTTTTTAGATTGAAAAAGGATACTATTATTATTGGGTTTGGATTCACCTATGACAGGTCAATCTGATCTAATTACAAAAAAAACTGTAATAGACAGTTGGAGGAATAGTTAAAAAGTAGTTGAATATATATAAAATGTTCCAATACTGTCACTCTTAAATGTTAGGCATTTTTCATTGACCTTTCCTCCCAAACAACTCCAATTTACAGGCTCTCCCAAATATAGACAAAAGTTCTTTCACATAATCCAGAAACAAAGTATGAAGGCAAATTGTGTTGTGAAAACTAATAATTTCACTGTAGATTATCCAACAAACTGCACTTCGGATCGGTCCCAATACCCTTTGCTAAATTGTAATTGAATCCAATCGGTTAGGGTTTGAATCTACGCTCATTTCAAATGAGTCAAACTTTAGTTGAAATAATTTCAGATCATCAAGCTCCAGCTCGGTTCAAGATTGACACTGTCACCAAAGCTCACCTTATCGGTTAATTTTTTTTTCTTTGATGTTACTATACTCTTTATTTGGTGTTATTGTTTATTAACTCAAACTCGTTCAAATTAATAATTTTAGATTCAAGTTAAACTCAAATTAGTCTTTGTTTTGAGTTCGGTTCAATTTAAATTCACCTTTATCATCCGTAATATCTCATAATATTATTGATAAACGATAATTGAATAAATCATTTTAATTAAAATTAATAAAATGAAAAAAAAAAAAATAGCACATGAGAGGTAGGCAGAAACTGAATAGAAGTCATGAAAGTCGGTCACATGTGATAGAAGTTGACCATTCAAGCATTATCAGTTACTTTGTCTACTCTTCTAAAAGATTCCATACAAGGGTCTGGCATGTTCTCTGCCTTTCACAGTTTCAAAACCTTCTTCATTTCATAAATGTTTTTGTTGTTTTTGCTTCTTCTTCGTCTGTCGTTGACTCACCGCTTCGCAGACCCCCTTCCTCCTTATAATGTCGAGATTATCTGATCTCCGCCCCCACTCATCCGCTGTTCCCCCCCCCCCCCCCCCCCCCCCCCTTTTTTTTAAAAGGTTGGCTAAGTTGGAGAGGAGAGCCAAAACTTTTCCCTGGCAAGGAATATGCAGTACATACCACCACGTTACAATTAGGGTGTGGACGCATTTAAATCTTAGTACATTGAATTTAAATATTTGAATAAAAGTCGTTGATTGGTTATCCCGTTGCAATAATAGATAATTTTGTCATCTCATAAAGGTAGATGATAAAGATGAAATGTGATGACATGATATTAAAAACAAAAATGTCACATCAAATAAATCATGAAAACGATAATTTTGCAATGATATGACTTGAAATTCAGTTCAACTCGTTATTCATTGTATGTCGATCACATAGCTATCATTTCTTTGATACAACTCTCATGTGTTTGACTAAAATAAAGTCTGACCCCACAGTAAAATATATTTAGAAACACAAAACACGTGACATGAAAATAACTAAGATGTAAGAGCAACAATAAAATGAAAAGTGTTCAAAGCATTAAACATTGATTCAAGGCATTAAACATGAAACCGACATATCGAATTGGATTGAATCGGATGAGATTGGATTTGTAGCCCTAGACTCTCTTTCTAAAAGAAGCAAAGCAATGGAAGCTTCAAATGTGAAATCTAAACATTTATATTTGACCTAAGACTTCATTTCTTCAGCTATGTAATTCATGTTTCTTGATGAAGAGACCACAGCACAATCCTCTGTAAGAAGAAAATTACAAGTCAATCTGGGAAAGTTGTCGGCACAGAAATAAAAATTACCTTCACGGAACCCATTTTATTTGACCAAATAAAAAATAAATTATATTAATTTTGCTAACACTTTCATTAAAAAAAAACTATTTTAATATAAATTAAAATAATTTAATTTCTCTCTTTTTATTTTATTATACATAATTTGTGTGGTAATTAGTCTAGAAGAGTTGGCCTAAGAGCATCTTTAAGACCAAAAGACTATTCCCCACCTAAGGTTTATTGAAATAAAAAATTTTCATTATTTAATTTTTAAAAGATCATGTTCCCACACAATCATTCATTTCGTTAAGTAAAAGGGCAATAAAGTTGTTCTTCTTTTACTTTTCAAAAAGATGTTTGTTTAGGGGTGAATTATAAATTTTGAAAATTTTAGAAATATTAATAAAATTTTTAAGGAATTTATGGGCATTCAAAGAAGTTTAAGGTTTTTTTTTTTTTTCCAGTTTTTAACTTTTCAATATATCTTTTGATAGTTTCAAAAATAATAAATACGTTCTAAAAATTTGAACAAATCGTAACATTTCAAAATTAGTTAAAATTTTCATATTTTTAAAAGTTTAAATAGTAATTTTCTTAAATTGGTAAATACATAAATATAATTTGATATATATATTAAGTGCTCATAATAATTTTGTAATATCAATAAAAAGACAAAATAATCATTTCTAAGAAAACCAAACATAATTCATTAACAAAAATCGACTATGGATGAGAATTTTATTTTTTAAAATTTAGAGGGTAAGATTTTGGTCTTTATCAAACCTTGGGGTGGGAAATTGTCATTGAGCTGAATTTTAAATTATAAACCTACAATTATTGAATGAATAAATTAGAATTTACCCAATATAGAAAAAATTTAAACCTATATTTTTTTCCTTAATATTTTAATATTTTATTAATTTTATTATCTTTTAAAATCAAACCTCTGGCATATTGTAATTTGATAAACAGTCAGCATGCGTCATGATACATATTTTAATAAAAAAAAAACAAAAAGAAAAATATGGTTTTACACGTTGACTTGTTGAGGCAGAGTTGGAGCTTTAGTGGTGACATGTGTGAGCTGACGTGTACAGGTTAGTTAGGCGACTACCTACGATTTGATCGAACCGGCATAACGAAAGGCGAAGATCAAGGCTGTCAGCTCCACGTGTACTCCTCTTACCTTACCCCAACCACCTCCAAATTCTTTTATTAATGTTTTGCTTTTCAAACATCCTTATATATTTTTAATTTAAAAAATTATTTATTATTTTTGAATTAAAATTATACTAAAATCCAATGCTTTAATTGAATTTATCCAAAGCTTTGATGCTTCCAGAACTTGGTGTTGACTCGATCAAAAGATAGTTTGTAGGCTATCAATTAATCGGTCAAATTGATGATTACATTATGATATTAATATGATATAATTAAAATTTTAAAATAAATATAATATTAATATGATAATGAAATTAATTTTATTTTAGGTTTAATAATTAAAACAAGTTTTAACATAATTTGTATCAAATTTGATATCGATTTTCTCTCGTCTAAATTTTTAATACATTTATAACACATAAAAATATTTAAAATAACCATAAGGATTAATAAAACTAATAGAGTACTAAAACTTTTAAGAAAAAATCCTAACTTCGAATCTTTATTATATTTATGAAACTCTGATTTACCTGATACAGTGATTACAAATCCTCAATAAATATCTTCATCTTAATATTTAAATTTATCTTTCTTAATTGAGTCGAAACTCAATGAATTCATCAAATTGTGTAATTACGGTCTTGAGTTTGGGCCAATAATGATCGAGTTTGGTTGCTCGGTTTCTTCGGATTGTTCCGAGGTGATATAAGATAAGCATTTGATTATGACATAGGCTAACGGAATACAAAGGTGGATGTTTTTAAAACAAATACTTTTGAACTTTATATGTAGTAGAAAGAAAAAAAAATATATTATCCTTTCAAATAGGAGCTTCAATTTTCAAACACTTTTTATTTTTTTACTTACAAATCTTATGGGATAATCTATTAAAATAGGAGATATTTTCGCCTTTCAAATCAACCATGTAAATAAATATAATTAATTAATTATGATAATAATAATAATTTACGGATTAACAAGCTTGATTTTAATGGATACTAATGGTTTAAATATCATTTTTTATTAAATAATTTTAAAATAAAAATAAATAAATAAATAAATAAATCGTTCAATCACAAAAAACATATCAATATAATTATTTGATAATACTCATTTTATTAATAAATGTAGTTTTCCTCAATGGATAATTGTGTATAAATTCATTGGGTGTTGCCGATTATTCATAAAATGAGATTTTTTTTTTGGTATTGCTAATTATTCATAAATTAATACGATATAATAGTCGTATCATATAATATAGTATTTATTATCGATATATTTTTTAAAGAAAATGATAATATAATAAGAGTATATATGAGAAATTTTAAAATTTTAAAGATATTTGAAATATTTTTTTAAAATGATGATGTATAAATTAAATTTTTTATTATAATTTTATTTTTCAAAAGTTGTATCAGAAATACAATACGATACGAAATAATACTCAATACATAATATAAAAAATTAAATTTTTGATACATAATATTATACATGATTCGATTATTATAAATATATTATATAGTTCCTATAATGGGTATAGTGAAAATGGTGGGGTTAGATCAAGTAATTGGTCTAAGAATATTTGATGAATTTTTGTAAATGGATCGAGATGAATCAAAATCTACTTTGTAAGAGAGATAATTTCATCAAATCTTAACATGTTAAACTATAAAAATATAATAATAAAATTATATATACATATTTTGATACACATCATATGATTATATGTTATAATTTTAAATTAAAAATAAAATTATATTTAATTATATAATAATATATCATCTATATAAAAATATATATATATATATATATATTAATTAAGGGGTCTTGATTTGTTTGAATCAATTCGATCAACCATTTCGATATGAGGATTAAAACATTGGTGGGTTTAATCGAAGTCGGTTGGGTGGTTCGTTGGATTTCTTGAGATGAAAGGATTCTCTTGGGATAAAAGCCTTTTCAACTTTGACCCCCTTTTTTTCATAATAAAACTCTCTGTATTGTCTCTTTTTTTTCTTTATTGGTTTTCTCATTTTATTTTTTGCCCTTTCGGAAAGTTGTCAGAAGAAGATAAAACCCTTTTTTATTTTTTTATTTTATTTTATTAATTTTTATGTTCATCCCAATTCCATTTGCTTAGAAATGGAATATCCTTTCCTTCTCCATTGCTATTCTCCTTCACTTGTTCCTATCATGACTTTGATTCCATTCATTTACAAGAAAGAAAAAACATTTTAAATATGTTAAGCATTGTGGGTAATACAAGGGAAGAAACTGAATTTAGTATATAACATTTTAGTGTAACCGTCCAAAACAGTCCAACTCTTTATTAAGATTTTTTCTACTTTGGATATACAATTTGTTATAATTTTACTTTTAAACTATATAACTCAAAATGCATTTCGACAATTTAGAAGTATATTGACTGTTTAATTAAATCTTATCATTTTCAAACAATATAAGATGTTTATATACATTTTTGTGTTTCATCGATATGAGATTTATGTACCGTGTTGTCACAATGTATGTTTAGGGTATGAAATATTTTTATATATGTAAAACATTATTGGTGGGTATGGCTGAGAAAACAAGATTACAAGTTTTATTTAGGTCGTTTCGATAAAGACTTGTCAATAGATTAGTTTTGTTCGGTGTTCAGAGAGAAACACTTTTACGACAATATACATTATTGACAAATATGGTTGAGAAATGAGTTCCATAGATCATGTTCAAGTTGTATTCATAGATTCATGTACCTAAATGGTTAGATTTGTATACCTAAATGGTTGAATTTCATACTTCTAGACATGCAAGGCATTAATGGCCCATAAGGATGACAAAACAAGTCACTAGGACGTGCTCAAATCATGCTTGGATAGTTGATTTTTTTGGAAATTTTTGAAAAATAAATTTTATCATTAATACATTTAATTGTTTATAGATAAAAACGGCAAAATAGATTAATGGATGGTATTCAAGTCATATCAATAAAGAAATATATATTTTGATTTTGATAAATTAATGCAAATTTCTAATTATAACATATGTATTGAGATGGTACATAGATAAATATAGGATGAACGACATTTTCCCACCTAATATTTGTCTCATTAATTTTAAGATTAATAACTATGAAGATAAAATTAAATTGAAAAAGTCATAGGTGACATTTGTCATCGGCACACTAACAAAGTGTCATAGTGTGATCTAGCTAGATCGTACTTAATATGGTTTGCCGAAATCACATCTGGGATGTATTATTTGGCTTGAATTGTAGTGTTTCGACTATAATCTAACCGAGATCACACTTAAAAACACTATTTCAACCATCTCGAATATTGTATGTTAGGATCTTGATTTTTTTCAATTGAAAATAAGACTAGGTGATTAATTTTCAAGTTGGTAAAGAAAATGTTTTTTGTTTATATTTGAGGGATGTAAATGACGTTAACCTTATAATATATATTTTTTAGTTTGACAAAAATATATTTAACCATTAAAACTAACATCGAATTTTCCACGGTGGGTGGAAAAATTCTCTTTCCAAAACTTTGTGGAAAAAAATTGTCGATAAGACAAACCTTGGTTGAAATAAAGAGGTCCTAACACTTAATTTGGTTTCAAATTCCAATTACAAAGTTGTCAAGAGTAGTTAGGTCTATTTGCCAACATTGACTACTTATGAAATCAACATAAAGTAATATTTTTTCTTTTGATTAACAATTCTTAATTGCACCCATCACTTTCTTTTCTTCCTATTTCATCCCTTTTCTTTTGATGATCTTTTTTCCTTTTCAAATGAAAAAAGAATCTTGTAAATAGTTGAGATTTATGCTTTTTGTCAAAAGGGGTTTGATATTTTATTACTGATGTTAAAATTTTACATTAACATTTGTTATACGGTAAAACCCTTTTTTTTCCAAATTTGCGCAACATCACTCAGTGAAGCGACAAACTAAGAGACAACGACATTCTATGTAACATTTTATTCTTATCTTGTGTTTACATAGGAAAATTATAATTTTTTGTTAAATTTGAATAGGATATTTTATCTTAATATGAAATGGAATAAGAAATTATTTTTTAATATAACGAATAAGACTGTAACTGTATTTCTTCTTCCTATAAACAAAGATCTAACCAAGGTAAAGAGAAAATCCCACTAATAAGACCCTAAACCCTTACGAGGGATCCTTAAAGTAAGTCTTTCTAAAGATTTCTCTCTTTTTTGTAAACATCATTAACACTTTCATTGAGATAAACAAAATAATTATGGATATAAATTTCTAAGTAACAAGTCAAACTATGTTAAATTTTTTTTATGTTTTATTAATTCATCTTATTCTCATTCACTTATATCGATAATTATTGTGGATTACAAAATTATTTTATTATCTAAAAATAATACAGTAGTCAGTTATCAATCCCATCATGATTGTTAAATTGACTTGTGATTTATTTCAAGTCAAACAATAATAGTTGATTTGTTAACATTATTAGATTAATGTAATATGCAGTTAAAACATATCATGAAATATGATGTTTACACTTCACTTTCCAACAAAATTTTTCATCTCACTCGAAAGAACTCTCGTTTTGCTTTTCAATCTTGCTCGTTTTGCAAGGAACAATCCTTTTATCCTTCTTGTTCTACTTTCTACTAATCAACATGCATGCAACAACTAAAACGCTTCTAATGCAAGCAACAACTAATTTGTTGAAAGATCATTCTTCTCATTTATGATGTCTAGAACAATAGTTCGTAACTTGGACTAACCCCGGTTAAAAACTTTGTTGTCTAGACCGATTGTTCCATCTATATGAGAACTTTAAGTGAAACAACTCATCCAATACGAGTAATGATATGCAACAAATTGGTCCTATTATTGGAGCAGTGCTACTCTGGTAACCTTACCGTAGAGATGCATTGAATTAGTTATTTCAGTTAATAGAAAATAGCTAATGGTAGTTGTTGTGTTGTGTCACAGGAGTCACAGTAGCTGAAGAGACCAGACATAAACAGATGCAGAGACACAGTCACAGACACATAGACATAGACAGACAAAACAGAAAGCATGAGAGCCCTTCCATTTTGAGGTAAATTAAAAAAAATTAAAATTAAAATTAAAATTAAATTAAGGATAAAGGAAAAATCCTTTTCACATTTTCAAGACTTTTATTTGTTCAATTAACTCCCTCCCCCATTAAACTTGACCAATTTGTATATAAAAAGCCGCCAACATTCCCCCCCAAACCATTCTCATTCTGTTCAGTGTTTTGAGTCTTTTGCTTTTGCATTCTGTCCTCTTCAGTTTGAGGCTTTTCTGAGTTAGTGAGTTGAAGTAGAAGTAGCTGTAGAGAGAAAGAAAGAAATACCCGTCTTCTTTCTTTTGCGTTTTGTTTGTTATTTGCTTAACAAGAATCGGTTTCTCTGTTCCTTCATGCCCTTTGCACCAGTTCCTTCATAACTAGAGACTAAAACTAGCAAAATAACAATACCCTTGTTGAGTTTTTTCCAAGTTGACAACAAGATAATATTAAAAAACAGCTAAAGGTTTCTGTTTTTTTCTTGTTTCTCCACTCCATCTTGTTGTGTATGTTTATTTCACTGTGTGTCTTTAACAGCGCTGCTGATAATTCAGGTGGGTGGTCAAAACAAAGAGGAGAAGAAGAAGAAAATGAAGTACGTTTTGGTGACTGGTGGAGTTGTCAGTGGTCTTGGTAAAGGTGTCACTGCTAGCAGTGTTGGAGTGCTTCTTAAAGCATGTGGACTTAGAGTTACTTCCATCAAAATTGGTCTCTTCTTCTTCTTCTTCTTGTATATTTGCTTCTGTTTCTGTTTCTGTTTCCCTCTGTGGGTGAAAAAAGTTTTCTTTCTTTTTAATTTTTTCCATTTCAATTTTCTTTTCTGGGTTTAAATTCTCTACTCCTTTAATTGAGATAGTTAAGTCTTCTTGTTGAAGGTGGCACTTTGAAGAGTTTCTTGTTTAGTGTAGATGAATGTGCTTTGGTTAGTTTGTTATGATTCTGTTGATGCTTTTATGATTTCTTTGCTGAATCTTCAAGGAGTGTTCTTAGTCTAGTCAATTTGTTTCTTCAATGTTGGCATATTTTTGTATAAACCATGAGACCAAAGTATATTTTCTGTTAAACCTTAGTTTATTGATTTTGGCCACCAATTATTTGTTGATGTAGATCCGTATATAAACACTGATGCTGGAACTATGTCCCCTTTTGAGCATGGTGAAGTATTTGTATTAGATGATGGTGGCGAGGTACTGAAATTTCCTCCTTCTGTTATGCTTTTCCTTATGTCAATTTTGTATTTGAGGTAGAATCTCCTTCTCCATGTTTTGAATAGGTCTGTGTGTTGATCAAAGTCCTCAAATCTTTTTCTGCAAAAAAGTTGTTTTGAATCAGTCTCATGTTGTTCTAAATTAGCAACTGGAACTGTGTGAGAAAAGGGCTGTAAGCTTTTACAATATTATTTTTTTATAGAGGAAAACTTGAAATTTTCATTATAGCCAAATGAAAAACATGGGAGACCAAAAGTGTTATAAACTTTAGAAAAAGGGAAAAGATTGATTATGAGTGGTGGACCTTGACCTTGGGGGTTTTTACAGGTGGACCTTGACCTTGGTAACTATGAGCGGTTCCTCGATATCAAGTTAACTAGAGATAATAATATAACTACTGGAAAGATTTACCAGGTTAGTGGATTGAATTATACATTAACTTGATAATTTCATGTATCAACTACTTGAGATGCCAAAGCTCATTTGGAACTAGTTCATACTCAGGTTGCTGATTTGCTATTTTTATATATTTTGATGTACTACAGCATGTTATCAACAAGGAAAGAAGGGGAGACTATTTGGGGAAAACTGTTCAGGTTTATTTCGGATGATGCTTATATCTCCTTTTTGGGTACCACACATGGTGAGGTTCATGTATGATTTGTTTCCTTCATATGAACTCGCAATCTGTAGGTTGTCCCTCACGTTACGGATGCTATCCAAGAGTGGATTGAGCGAGTGGCAAAGATACCAGTGGACGGAAAGGAAGGTCCAGCTGATGTTTGTGTCATAGAACTTGGAGGAACTATAGGTACACTGAAAGCTAACAGTTTATGATTCCTGGTACCATGAACTATTTCCCCAACTTTTTACCTCTCTTTTGTTGTTAAAACGGATTTTCCTGCATGCAGGAGACATTGAATCCATGCCGTTTATTGAGGCTTTAGGGCAGTTTTCGTACCGTGTAGGTAAGAATATCTCTTCTGCAGCTCTTATATGACACATGTACCTCCCCTAGCTTTCAAGTTTATACAAGTAGTTGGCTTCTTTTTATCAATGCTTCTTGTTCCAGGTCCTGGCAACTTTTGCTTGATTCATGTCAGCCTTGTGCCGGTTCTAAACGTTGTTGGTGAACAAGTAAGATAATAGAAGTATATTGTCTATACATTTTTGTTGAAAGATGACAGTTCTCAGTAGGTCTAACAATGACATTGTTCATGTTTACCACTTTCAGAAGACAAAACCAACCCAGCACAGTGTTCGGAAACTTAGAGGCCAGGGTTTGACACCAAATATCTTAGCTTGTCGCAGCACAACGGTATATTGATTTCTTTAATCTATCTTACATTCATGCATACTTGCACAACTTAAAGTTTTGGTTACAGGTTCTAAATTTTGACTATATGTTTCAGGCGCTTGATGAGAATGTGAAGGCAAAACTCTCTCAATTTTGCCATGTTCTGGTATGCTAGTTAACATTTTGTCTGGAGGTTAATTTGACTTGGTTATCTGCCTTGCCTTGAAAGATTCCACCTGACCGATACTGTGTGCCTTTCAGAAAGAAAATGTCCTCACTCTCTATGATGTTACCAACATCTGGCACATTCCCTTGCTTTTGAAAGTAATTCCCTAAGCAAACTTTTGAAATTTAATTTTATTTGTAGCTGCTGATTCTTAAGATTGGCGCTCTTTTTCTTTTTTCCTTCTTGATTAGGATCAGAAGGCACACAAGGGAATTCTTAAAGCTCTGAATCTACCAAGGTTTGTCTATTGCTCTCAGTTTTCGCCTTTCACTTTCAAACAGAATCATTTAGTTACTTGACAACCCCTCGAATAATTACCAACCATGTTTAATGATATGCAGTAACAAGGAACCTTCTCTAAAGGAATGGACTTCAAGGGCTACAAAATTTGACACATTATATGAGCCTGTGAGTTTCCAAGGAGTTATTTTTTTCTTATATATAAATTTTTTTAAGATTTGGTAGCAGAGTTTAATCTTTTTGTTTTTATAATTAACAGGTCAGAATTGCCTTGGTCGGGAAGTATACAGGCCTTTCGGATTCCTATCTCTCAGTACTGAAGGTACACTTTCCTGTTATAAATTCTAAATTCTGATTTACTTTTCCACTGGAATTTTCTTGTGTTCTTATAATAGACTCTATTCGAAAGTATTGGCATGGATTTGTGCTTAAATAAATTACACTTATATGTGCACGAAAAATATTTGTTTTTTCAACTTGTGTTGCAAAAGTACTCTATGCCATGGATGCTTGGACTGTCATGAACATAATGTAAACATATACTGAATTATTTTCAAGTAATGATCTGCATATTGGCTTAAGAAAGAATGCAATGTTCTCGTTGGCTATTAAAGGTACATGCTGTTGTGCAGGCTCTTTTACATGCTTCAGTTGAACTCGGCAAGAAACTTATTGTAGATTGGGTTCCAGCTTGTGATCTTGAAGATTTATCTGCTAAAGAGGTTATTAATTATTCCGGTCCTTCGATTTGTGCGTTTATTTATTGTTTCCCTTGTTTGACATCTTGACAACAATGTTTTTGTAACAGAATCCTGATTCTTACAAGGCTGCATGGAAGCTGTTGAAGGTTTGTTGTTCTTTATATATCCTGTTTAGTGTTGGCAACCCATCTGTGATAGCCCGCTAACTAACCTTGACCTTCAGGGTGCAGATGGTGTTCTTGTTCCCGGAGGCTTTGGTGACAGAGGAGTGCAAGGCAAAATTCTTGCAGCGAAGTATGCCAGGGAAAACAATGTTCCTTACCTTGGCATTTGTCTTGGCATGCAAATTGCTGTTATTGAGTATGCACGATCTGTTCTTGGCCTGCGAGATGCTAACAGCACTGAATTTGATGTCAACACCAAAAATCCCTGTGTTATATTTATGCCTGAGGTTTGATCTGCATGGAATTTATTTTACACTGAAGAAAGAAAATTATTTGCCTGGTTCTATATATTTTATCCTCTTAACATTCAAACAGGGCTCAAAAACTCATATGGGAGGCACCATGCGGCTTGGATCAAGAAGAACATATTTCCAAGTCAACGACTGTAAATCTGCAAAATTGTGAGTATTATTGACAAAATTATGCACTGATGAACTGGTTTTCATTGGTGTTATGTTGAACGAAGACATCTAATATTAGCTAATCATATGCTACTTATGTTTACAGATATGGAAACAAAAGTTTCATTGACGAGAGACATCGTCATAGATATGAGGTATGAGGCATCGAGATGTTCCTAATTTTTCTTGTTATGAACTATTTGATCATTAGAAAGACGCTTAACTGTATGCAGGTGAATCCTGATATGATATCAACCTTTGAAAATGCTGGTCTCTCTTTCACTGGCAAGGATGAAACTGGTCGACGCATGGAGGTATAGCATTTTATTTAAGAAAGGTATTCATCTCGAAGTATATCTTAAACTACTTTGCAATAATGACATTGATGTTGCAGATTGTTGAGCTGCCTAATCATCCCTACTACATTGGTACCCAATTTCATCCTGAGTTTATATCGAGACCCGGAAAACCATCTCCGTTGTTCTTAGGTACCATTTCTTTCTTGTTACGGACCACTTAATCTCATATGCAATCTCTCCTGACATCATCAAAATCATCATGTCAAATGCAGGGCTTATAGCAGCATCATGTAGGCAGTTGGATACCCTGATAACTGCAAGCGCCTCCACCAAGGTCGCCAACGGTGTGGCAACGAAGAAAGTACGCCAAAATGGAAAAACTAAAAAGCCTGCAAAAAATTTATCTGGTGCTGTATATGGTTACTGCAATGGTGTGCATGATGAAGGCAATACTTGCCATTGGTTGTAGGATCTTGTTTCGGTTTTCATTCGTTGTTGTTTTCTTTTTTCAGTTTTATTTAAGCGATTCCAACTGCGAGTCGATTGAGGGGTTTAAGTAGTATCTTAGGATGATTGCTCTATACAGCCGTTTAAGGGTAGGTGTTATGGCTTGCCTGTGAAACGAGTGCAGACAGACAGAAGAGAGCTGAGTTCCAAGCTTTTTAAATGGAACCACAGCCTGTTGTATTTCGTAGTTGTTTTATTTTAGCCTTTCTCAGCCTCATGCCTAAGGGCAAGTGCTTGTATTAACAGTTGTACTGCAATGAAAAAGTTAAATCAAATTCTCATTTCTTGTCGAGCTCATTACCTGATCTTCGCTAAGTTCTTTGAGCAACCATGTGTACTAAAATATATTGACTCTGTAAAATTGTCCCGAGAAGCTTCTCCTCATCCGAATCAACATGTATGATTCCTAATAAACAATGATAAGTGGTTAGCATCAGTACTAGTAATTGAATATGTCAACCGTCTACATAGGAACTTATCCAATCTTTACAACATGTTAGCCGCGTACTAGTCTAATAAGAAGTTATAGTGAGACGAACTGCCATTTGAACTTTCATTTCCCAATGGGATAGGTTTCGGATAAGAACTTATCCTCACACATTCTGGTTCCAGGTTCAGTTCCTAAGATCTAAGAATCGGTACTGCACAGTTCCTAAGATTTAGGAACAGGTGATCAAAACTGCAATGAAAAAAACAATGCAGACAAACAAATAATAAACATCTTCTATTGAAACTGCTAATATAATACAGATATATACAATATAATTTATAATCCATTACAACATTTTGGCTACAATCAACAGTATGACCTGTGGCACCTGATCTTGCTGTTAACCTACCAATTACATCAACTAAATAAGGGCATAATTTAGAGCAATAAGGGGAAAAGGTGTAAAAATCCAGTGAAGAAATAATCCCCAACCAGGATGAAGCACCAACCGAACTACAACTACATAAATCTTTCCAAGAGTATCTGCTTTTCCTATGTGAGGTATCAGAAGTCTGATTTTATGAGCTTCGCTCGTGGCTGTATATTAATGTTCTCCAAGGACTTGGGCTGCTCTACCTGGATGTAGTCCTTTGTTTTCAGAACCTGAAATTTGGTTAAAAGAAGAATTCTTTATGACTGATGAGCAAACACAATTTCAAAAACCTTCGTATGACTCTGGTTCTTTTGCAAATAAAACATAGACGAACAATCCCTATATTGACTTATAGTTGGTAATTCTGAACTGTTTGTCTTCTATATTGAATTTTCGGCACATTAATAGATATGCAGTTGATCAAAGAAAAAGATCAAATGTAATTTAAGGCCATGAAAGTTTGGTTGATATACCAGTGTTTCAAAGAACATTCTCGATGCTTCCTTACGAGTTTTACCAGCTAATAAGTTGTCCAAGGCAAGAACCTTTCTACCATGTACAGGTTCCTTCTCAAATAGAGTTTGCAAGTACTTAGCAACAGCCCTACAAGAAAACATATAAATGGCTATAAGAAAAATGTAGCTCCTAGAGGGAATATTGCAACAGAGAAAAAGCTGAATCTGGATTAGCCAAACACTGGGACAAAGTGCGAGAGACTCAGAGACAAACAGAGAAACCAGGCAACAGACAGCAGGAATTCTTCGATAGTAGTAATACAATGAACAGGGAAGAAATCGACTAGAAGAAGTATACAAACCTCGTGCGGGAAGACCATCCACTATTCTCAAGAAGGCGAGGATCTTCAGGATGCCCATCACCCTCGTCACAATCTTCAGCTACTTCATCATCATCTACATTCAGAAATTCTGAAAACAAAATGAAACAAAATCAACCAACAGACTCAGCAAAAACATGCACTAGAACTAGAAGACTTCCTCACTATCCAAGATCACAGATTTTCAATATCATCACACACAAAGACGTATCAGAAACTAGAAGGTATTTCCAGTCCCAGTAGAAAATGAAGCTCACAATGCACAAAACAGAATAAGCACCTTTCAAAGATGTAAAAAAAAGCCACATTGATTATACTTCAGAAATTACTGAAATATTTTATGTTGTTGACAACATCTATCATTTAAATTCACTTAGAAAGGTAAGTGAAAATTTTCAATTAGCATGCACTTCATTCAGCTAAAAAATGTAATAGATTTTTGTTTAAAGCTTCTCAATGAGGAAAAATAACTAAAGGAGACATCATAATGCTAAAACAATAATTCAACAAAAAGAATGAGAAGCAAACCTGTATCATGCCCAAACGGGATATCTTCAAGTTCCTGTATCACAAAGCAGAAAGTAATTAGGGAATACCACAAAAATAATCTATAGTACCCCTCAGACATGATACTTAAAATAAAAGACCAAATAAACAAATCCATACGCTACAGAAGAAAATCCAAAGAGAAAGAAGATCAGCAATCCAACTTACACCACGATCTTCAGCAGCAGGATGGTCAGTGTCAGGAAAGATTGGGTTTTCTCCATCATTCATCGAGGTATCTTTCAAATCAGTATCATGTTTATCTAAATTTGTAGAATATAGTGTAGATTCTTCACGATACACAGAGTCAGACTTTGGGTCAAAGCTATCACAACCCAAGTCCGCAGACAGGAACCCATCTTCATTCAGAACACCATTTGCAGTACAATCTATCAGGCTATCAGCCTGGTTTTCAACAGACACACCAACTTTACCTTCCCCCAAAGGAAGTTCATCCCTGGCTATCAATTCACCACCAATTGCAACAGGATCTTCTCCTTCAGCAGCATCAACTACTTTTCCATTGCTTGTATCCAAAGTAGCATCGTCTTCAACAGACTGAAAATCCAATTTCTGCCCAGGTGTAAGACCCAAAGCATCCATCTGCAGAGAAGCATCTGCACCATCAGTTGTACCTTCACCGGGCATGCTTTGAATTTCTACAGGACCATCAGTGTCTGCAGCGCAATTAGCTGTCTCAGCAACTTCAAAATTAGTGATGTCAATGTCCATTTCAGTTACCTCAGCCAAGGGTTTATTTTGCATTCTTTCAAGCTCAGGTGGATCAGTAATAGCATTTGTGGCATTTGCATCCCCTTGAGCGTCACCATCATGCGATCCTAAGAAGTGGTCACTGATGGGGTTCCCAGCATGCTGTGCTTCAACATGAAGCTCGGGACCTTTGCTCCCCTCCTCTCCACTGCCTTCAACATTAAACCTATAGGAGCGCTCCACATCGTTTGCTGGTTCAGAAGAACCATGATTTTCATCAGTTTCGGAAACCCTGATTCTGCTTAGATCAGGTGTTTCACAGTGCAAACTCATCAGTCGTGCTGACATACCTGAAACATATACATAAACCAACTGATAAATCTGAATGTATATGTTAAAACTCCTTAATTGTCTGAAGCAAATTTGAGTCAACAAAGAATAAAATGAAGACAAAGACACAAACTCAGAAGAGGTATAAATATACTTTAGAATTTGACATTACAGTACAATAAACTTAATCACATGAATTGTCTGATGAAACTTGAATACTCAATATAAGATCTCACAAATTTCAAGAACTGTGTCCCAGATTAGCAAGCAGAAAGCATGATGATGACAATTATCCATATACTAAGCTATCATATATACAGAAATCCACGCCAATAAGGAAAAAAAACAAGTGATAAAGAGAGGAGGGGAGGGGGATAGTGAGAGCAAGAACCCATCATTCAAAATAACAAACAAGATCCTTGTATTTCAATTACATAAAAAAGAGGGCTAGGGCAACTAAAGTACTGAAACTTAGCACAACTCACCAGCAAAAACGGGTTCACTGAATATTTGATCCTCTAAGAACTGTATCTGAATCATCAAAATTTCAGAACAAGTGCAAGGAGCTTTTTTCCGAATCCGGCGTATGTCTTCAGTATTTGTCAATTGTTGGCGTATTATACTTCAGAAGTCAATGCAGATAAACACATCAGTAGTTTGTCAGTAGACTTGAGGTTTGCATAAGTGATAACTAAGACAACAAGCAATAAAACTGGCCATACTTCTATTGGTTAAACTTTAACATTTGGAATTGAAAGCATTACAAAATATACTTAGGTTATGAAGTAAAGACAAACTGATCACTTCTTTTATCAGTGCAGATAAAACCACCTAATTGATATTTTTTTTCTTGTGGACATCTATTCTACTGATGTATTTATCTCTTCATTTTTTTTTCAATAAAGCTTAATTTTTATTTCATCAAAATGAAAAACCAATGTGTCAGCAAGGGCATTGTTAAGCCAGTAAAAAATAAAATTTTGTTTCTCAATAAAGAATGTAAAATCAAGAAACTAAATTTCAGAGAAACTTAAAAAATAATTATGAATAAAAGAACTTTGATAGAGAAGTATGAAATGGAGATAAAGGTCAGGTCATAAGCTTCAGTAGGTAAAGTAGGTACAAATAGGGAAACAAGAACATACTCGCCATGCAAGACCATGGTGTCATCCATAAACACCTTTCTCTTCAAAGCACTACTTTGAGGTGCAGAACGGATTCTTTTTCTTGATGCTACTTCAGGGGGAGGTGGAGTGGGCTTCAATTTTAAAACTGAAGATTTTCTTCCAACTGAAACGACAATAAATTCATTCAGTCAAAAAAAATATTTTGCAGAAGCATAATTTAGATGACCATAATTTATAAGGAAATATCATTTAACATACTGGCCTTTCTAACAAACACGATACACCAGAAATGCTATGCTCTGTAATCAACAAAGAACCAAATTAATACCTAATATAGATGATAACAGATCATCATCGTCAGGGATTGACTCTGAAGTTTTCTTAGATCTGGCCACCCCAAAGGATTCAGATGAGTTTAAACTCTCAAAAGTCAGTGTACTTTCTGTGTGACTACGTTTTTTCCCTGAAACAAATTCGTTTCTAGCCTCAACTCCATCACTCCCTGCTAAAGCTTCTTTCTCTGGTGTAGAAGCAACTAGCAAATCATTTGGTATATCAAGAAGCCCCTCTGGTACAGAGAGTAGCTTTTCCGGTTCAGGCAATTCTGATATTGTGGAATTATTAAGATTTTCTAAATGATCATTAAAAATCACATTGTCCAAAAGCTCATCTGATTTCTTGTTATCTGCAAGTAATTCTCCACATACCGATGGCCCTGATATCTGATTTTTCTTTGATTGCAGAATGTCTGACACATGGCACTCTTCACCTGGAAAAATGTAAAAATTTAGTCCAGCCAGGTCAAACTTTTTCAATACAGAGAATAACAATAAATGACATGCATAAAGATTGTTCTACAAACCTCGCCCCTCAACACGAGCCTCATCCCTTCCGGATATCTCTGATGAGAATGGCTCAACATCCTCAGATTGTAAGGTTGTAGCAATTGCATTATCATGTCCATTTCCAGCAGAAGACATATCAGGTTGACTCAAGTATAAGCTGCATGGCTTCAACACATTGGATGGCATCTCTACAGGATGGCCATCCATCAAACAGCCTTCAGACACAGGCTCATTGGTGCTATCTGGATAAGTTCTATGATTCTGTTCCTGTGCATCAGAGGTGACATGAGAGCAACTAGGAGATGCAGCAGTTTCATCTGACCTAATTCCTTGTTCTACAGACATTATATTTGGAACATTCTTGTTTACACCAGCATTTTTCATGTTTTCCAATCTATCTGAACCATCTAGCGCACCAATGGTCCCCTCTGAATAGTCTGATACCATAGTCATTGAATTGACAGAGTCACCAAGAGGCTTCACATGTTTGACTTCCAGATCTCTGACATGGTGGCCACTCCCCTGAGAAAACATGCACTGAACAATATCACAATTTGGATTACTTTGTAAAAACCAATCCACAGCACTGCAATCTGCATAATTCAAATCCGGATTACTTAAAGTATTTACTGTGCTCACCGCAGCCACTAGCTCATTGGAATTGCGATCTTCTGACTCAAAATGATCATCACAGGCCGGAGCCTCCTGCACACAGAACAAATTTGGCTCTTGTACCAACCCTGGAGTAGATGGTGCTTCAGCATATTCAACAGATTCGGTATAGACACCGAGTCTTTCAAGCTGGTCACAATAGAAAGAGGTAGTAATTATGATACCAAACCTGAAACATAAATCTTCCCCACAATATTCAAATAAGCAAGAAACTAACAATTACAGAAACAACCTAAGACACAATATTTTCGAAGTATTAAAATTAACCTGATTTGCATTGTCATTCAATGTCATGGCTTCTGACGTTTCATTTTTCTGCTCACTAATACTATCATGCTCCCAAGGTGTCAGTGGTTTGACAGACCCCTGAGGATCAGCACTGCAATTAGGGAATACAGTTACATCAGAACATACAATGTTCCAAATTATTTCATAGATAAATCAGCATCCCCAAAAATACTGACAGCCAATTAAGTAACAGCCCCTCTATCATGAGAAATAAAATATCATTCACACAAAAGAGAAGAAAAAACATTAAACTTCCACTCAAACTCTATTGGAGGAGAACATTTGAAATATGTGCAACCTGATAGACTCAAAGACATTGTGTGGAGAAGTAAGTTCACAGAGAAAAGCTATGTTCTTCCTCAAAATATTGTGTTTCTCTGTTTATATCTGAAACCATACAACAGGTAAACAGGAGGATCAATCACTAGGGAGACAAAGTAATCTTTGATTATTATTACTGATCAGAGCTGTTTACCGATCATGCAAAGAGCAATCAAGTGAAACAGTTCTTAAATTACACTTAAACGTAACCTTTGAAGCAATTAGCTATTTGAATTATGCTTTAAGAGAGATACCTTAGTACAACCAACAACCATGTAACAAGGTATTAGCCACTTTTCCATAGATATTCAAGCTAATGAACTGGTAAAAACAACATATTGACAAAAATAACCAATGGTAGAAACAAATGGAGATGCACTCAATATAAAATCATAAAATCAAACAGTGAACAATCATAAAATCAGGTAACCAAACAAGAGCATGACCTACAAAGAAACCAAACAGTGAAGTTATAGATATAAAGAGCTTACTTTGAAATGTCACCATGCCCTGCAGCAGTAACCTTTAACAGCTCCTGTTTTTGATTAATCAAATAAATAAATGATTAACACAAAAAGTAGAAACTAAAAATCAGCAATTTAGAGCAATATTTATAAGAAACTTAATCAACTACCAGCTACAATTCTACCAGGATGTATATAAAATAATTACCTCATCAAGGTCCAAACCAATCTGACATGCATCACCATCACCAAACCGCTCTAGAAACAAATCACAAAACATGTTAACAGAGCCAAAATAAATTATACCAACAAGCATTATTAACCAATCAAAATGACCAATTCAAGCTTTGATAGGGAGTAAAACATCCACAAGAAGCACATGCAGAAGTCCTTACCATCCAATCCAAACTGAGATGTGGAGTAAACCACACCATCCATGGTATCTTGGAGAGTGATTTGATCCCTTGTACTGACGTGATGATCAACATAGTTACTGCAAAAAGATTTGAGTCAATAGCAGGAAATGAATTCTTCCATTGGGCAGCTTAACAAACAACCTAACATTTAAAAAATGTCTCCTGATAGGACTAGTTCAACATGGCTCAAGAAAAAAGCGTAAGATAAACCCCTATGCAGAAAAGCTGCTCCTCATGAAGATGAATTATTGCAGAATTAGGCTCTAAATTTGGTAAATTAACAATGAAATTGAAAAGAAACTGGACAATTTTGGAACTTACCCTTGAAAAATATCATTATCTGGCAACTCAAAATCATCAAGATCAAAAGTCTCTGGCAAGGTGATAGAGTGATATGGTGCAGTTGATTCCTCTGGGGGTAAATCAACTGCAGTTGAGCGAAAAGCTTGCTTTATCTTAAGCAAAGCCTCACTGCAATCATCGAAAAGGTAATTCACCTTTCTAGAATATATCCTCACCACGCCAAGCAAAAGATGGCTGGACAACCTAAGTGCAATTGGTACTTCAGGAAAAAGAATTGAGTCTGCTCAAAATGAATTAAAACGTTATGCATTAGATAACTAAGAAAATGGTTGTTAGCAGAAACAGGGATAAAGAAGCAGAATTGAGATCTGACGTCAAAATAATGGACATGATCTTTTTCTTTTCTTGGAATAACTGAGGAACATTCCTCAAAATATAGAAAGCAATAATTATGAAAGATCAACCTCTTAGTTTTTTGTTGCAGAAGTTAAACAATCTAGAGCAACTCTTAATACACAAAAAGCCAAACATGATTTACTTCTGTGAAAATTTTGCATGTCTGCATGACTTATCATCCAATTCTTTATATCTATATAGAAAAAAATACTTCATAATGTGCAATTATTAATTGTCCAGATTAGACCATGTATTTCTCCTTGATTTGACCATCATGGCTATAAGATAAAATATGTGTAAACATTATTTAACAAAGGAAACCTAAAAATCTTGCAATCTATATAAATAGTCAGAAAGAAATGATCCAAGTATATCTGATGTGAGAAAAGGAGTGAAAAAGCTAAGCAAGGTTGAGGTTACAGAACAATAAAGATCATGAAGTTCATACCAACAGCATTGCAAAATTGGTGTTAACCTCAATTAGAATACAACATTATGCCTGTTAAATGACTCTGTCACGTGAAATTCATTCGATAACTATGTCCAATAATTAAAAACTTACAATCTCATTTCATTGACCTATAATAATGACAGCAAAATACTTAGAAAGCCTAATAATAGCTTTAGAAACAGATGAGCCAATCAAAAATAGAAAATTTAAAGTCTGTCTTTGCATGATGTTATAATCTACGAAACTTAGATACCCCAAACAATCTCCAATAGCTCAAAAAAAAAAAATCAATAGATTAATGCAACAATATGCAAGTATTACATAAGCTTAAGCAAGGACGAAAATGCAATAATTAACTAAGTTGACCAGGAGTTATTGTTTTGTTCATTTTGTTTCTGCATATTCTGCAACAATAGATTTTGAGTTTAACAACCTAATCCATAGAAAATATACCATTTGTGCATTTTTTACTTTTATGCGAAGATAAAAATGGAAATATAGAATAGAAACCGTACCACCTTATACATGCTCGCTATCTTACATTCAAGTACAAATAAGCATAGCATAACATAACAATTAGACTTTAATTGAGACAGGATTCAATAAACAAAACAACAAAACTCAATTAATTTAGAGACTAAATATGGCTCTCAAAATTGCATTAAAAGTAAATTATAATACTAACCTACTGACAGTCCAATATCAGTATCAGCCACCTGATTCTTTCGAAGCTTCCTCTCCAAATGAGCAGCTATCCATATAGTCCCTAAAGGCCCTTTCTTAGCCAAAATAAACTGTGAATAAAACATTTCTCACCCCAAACTCAAAAAAAAAAGAAAAACCCTAGCTTTCATACACCAAAGAACAACTTTTTCTTACAAATTATAAACCGAAAATGGAAAACTTCCAGCTAAAAACACTGTTTCACTTCAAATTAAGAAAGCACCAAATTCTACTGCAAACACTGACCTTTAAGCTTCAATGGCTGAAAAACCAAAGATAAGCACTAGACATTCATCACATAAATTGAACTCCCAAATAAGTCCTAAATTTCAACTCCAATTCCAAAAACACCAAAACCCAAAAATCCCACCAAATTAACAACACACCCACAACCCTAACTTCATATACAACACAATTCCCTACTCATATCCTCCAGAAACCCTAATTCCACAACCCAATTTGACAAACACCCCACATGAGCTGAAACACGAAACTCTAATTAATCATTTCATACACCACCAACCTCTTCAAATTTCTCAGCAATTAACCAAAGCAACTCCATTTTCAACGTAATTGACCGAAACTCGCCACTCACAGCAGATCGAACCGTGTTAAACTGAAATGAGCTGAGCTTTGAAGTAAAAAACCCAATATTTATACCACGAAACTACGTCGTCCAGAGATTCTAGCTGATTGAAAGATCGATTAAGAGAAAGAAGACGAAGAGAAGCGCCTTATGGTTGTTTTATTTAGAAAGTGTTTTTTTTTTTTTTTTTCCCATGTTTGCGTGTAACTAAACAAGTGTGTGATTGCCTTAGTTGTCATTGTTTCATTGGTTTGAATTTTGGCATTATGGGTCCCATTTTCTTTCACAAATTTGTTAAGTCGAGCTGAACACTTTGAACTTGGTTGAACTGACTATTCACCATGCGGAAAATACTATTTAGGCCGAAGGACTTATTTCCAACCAAAAAGTTTCTTTCTTTTTTTTTTTTTATATTCAAAGTTTTCATTAGTTACCTTTGGAAAATTTAAATATTTAATTAATCTATTAAATTTTATTATTAAAAATAAAAATGATATTTAATACAAAATATTGAAAAAATAAAACCTTATTATATTTTTTCTTGTTAGTTTAAAAATTTAACAATTTTTTCCTACGTAAAATTTGAAAAGTGATAAATTCTCTTCTTCGATGACAACCTCTATTTCGATCGCTAACTCTATCCAAAATTTCTCTCTCTCTTGACTTCTCTTTCATTCTTTCTTTCTCTCTCAGTCGTCGCCCTCCCTTGTCAATGAAGACAAAATCGTTTTCGTTTGAGAGACAAAAATCTTTCGTTTTTGTTTGAGACATAGAAGGCAATGGAGGACAACAACCTAGAGAGAGAAGGCCGATGGTTGAAATTGTTGTTGTTATTGGAGAAGAAAAAAAATTTATGAGAGAAATGATCATTTATCAAACATTCGAAATGAGGGAAAATGTGATAAATTTTTAATTTTTTTAAATATTTTTTTTATTAAATGATAATTTTACATTTAATCTTAACAGTACAATTTAACAGATAAATGAGTTTTTGAGTTTTTGAAAGATAAAATGTGAAAACTTGAGAAAAGAGTAATTTTTGGGTGGAAATAAGTGTTTGCCTACTATTTATTGACACATAAATATGTACATATTGTTTTACTAAATTTTATACTGACTTTGAATATACAAATAGACACATATTTATATATATTATCATGTGATTAAATAATTTTAAATTAAAGATAAATAACAGCACTATGTGAACACTCTGAGTACATAAATATGTACATATTTATACGTCATCATGTGATTGAGTATTATTTGATCTTTAATTTAAAATCATTTAATCGTATAATAATATATATAAATGTATACTCAAAATAGATACACATAGTTTTATTACAAGATAAAATAATATATAATTATATAAAGATACAGATAAATGTATATTTATTTATATACTCAAAATAGGTATACATAGTATTTACTTTTATTATTTTACTAATTTTATTTATCTCACTAAAAAACTTTTAACGACGTTTCTAATTAACTTAAACAAACTCAAATTTAAATCGACTATTACTTAACCAAGTCCAACGTAAGTCAATCAACATTCAGGTTTAGCTCGCAAACCCAATTATAGTTCATTTATTTTAAGAATAAATTTGAATAAGATTGTTCAAGCTAAAAAATAAACTCAACTCAAATGAGTCTAAAATGAATTCAGCTTAAACAAGTTTGACCCTAAAAGTTTAATATTATCAAATTTGAACTTAAGTTTGAGGAATATTCGGCTTGCCAAAATCGCAAGCTTAATAAAATTTAAATTGAATAGACTAAAATAATGTTGTTTTGATCAACACATATTAAAATAACATTATTTTGATCATTTTTTTTCTCATTTACAGTACCAAACCGAATTAAATCTCAACTCAATTTGATACTGTACTTGAATCTGAATTCTGCCCGTTTAAGGGGAGTCGAGCTCGAATTGGTTTGAGATGAGCTCAACGAACTCGAGTTCAACTCCAATCAACCCTAGTCAAACTCGAGTTGGTATAAACTTAAGCTCAATTTGACTCGACTCAAATTCAATCCTACCTATTTGATTATGGGATGATATTATATATACAAACGTTCTTTTACTAATCAATACAAATAAATTATCATGCGGTGGGTTGATCTAATTGTATATTTTATTTGTAATTTAAAATCATTTAATCATACATCAATGTATTTGCATATGTTAATACAAAACATTGTTCTTAATTATATTTGATCAATTTGAGTAACAAGTAATAGGTGTTATTTTTCAACTTTGTTAAAACTAAAAACTGGAATTAAAGATAGGGAGAAAAAGTTTGTCACACGTATGAAACTCTCTAAGCCAAATCCATAATAGTTGTACCAATAATTAAAGACTTAAATTTGGTAGAACTCGTTCTTGCTTGCCCTGCTTTTGGGGGCCCAAGTCCACAATAATACCACTCCTTTTGAAGCTTTAACTTGGTAGAACTCAATCATGGCAACACCCCTCCATCTGAAGTGCTAATCTAGTAAAACTCATCCCCCGTTGCCCTAATTCTGAAGGTCAAAGTCTACAATAGTCTCGGTCCATTTGAAGCTTCAACTAATAAAACCCGTCCCTGGATGGTCTGGTTCTAAAGACCCAAATGAGGGAGATCTCACATGTATCTCTGCCGCATGCAAATTTATTATTTATTGGGTTTTTGCAAAGTAGGTTTATACGTTGAGAATCAATGAGAAGAGCCATGTGTATAGTTTCAGCGTAGTGTTAGAGCTGATTGTATGGCGGAGGCTGGTGGGCGATTCGGTGAAGAGGGAGTAACGTTGTCCAATAGACACAAATTCGAACTAATTCAATGAAAGAAAAAGGTGGTGAAGATCCTTAATCAAGGCCGTCCATTAGAGGACGCTCAATAATCCCGAATCTGGAAAAAGCACATAGAAGAGAATATACAATAGCATTAATGTCTGACACATTGGTCCAAAACTCTTCATGAGGGCATTTACAAGGCCAAAAAGATGGATCAAAATCAGAACTAGAATATGTTTAACTTTCAGCACTTAAAAACCGCATACCTAAGTGCAAGGGGATTACTCATGTATTTGGGAACTTCTTATTCCTCTTTGCTGCAGTCTTGGTGAGAGTATCGCAAATCTCTCTTCTTCGTTTAGCATTGTTCTTGTTATTGTTCTTTTTGTTGCCGTTGTCGTTTTCGTTTTTATCAGCATTGTTATTGTTGTTGTTGCCACCAATATCTCCAGAACTCCTGCTTCCAACTTTTAGTGCTTCTTGTACAAAAACCTTTAGCCTCCACAATGTCGTCTCACTCTGAATTGATATGAAGAAAAGATTAATTATGTAATTAAATATCTATGTCAGTGATATAAATTCAGAGGATCAATGATATTAGACAACATTTTTAAGTGCAATATGATGACACTGACCTGAGCATCCATGTTTAAGTCCACTTCTTGGGCTGTTGCTTGAAAGTTAGGGTCACTCTCAGCAACAATCTCCAATGCCTTACTGAGATCATCCGGGGTTAGTCGAGTAAGAGCTAATCCAAGTTTCTTCTTCTCTTCAGTTGTCATTTTCCTGCAGTGGGGCAACTGCACTCAGAGTTGATGGACAAAGAATAGAAAATGATCGTGGAGTTGCAGTAAAACTGGGTTGTTATACCAACCTACACTTCTGAACCACCGATTCTCTGAGCTTCTCCAATTGACTATCAACTTCAGTAAGCTGAAAAAAGTAGAAAAATTAAGATGTTACAGGCGTGACGTTTTCTGTAAATAAAAGATTTTAGTTTTACCAGAACATACATGATATTGATCCATGCCAGTAAATGATGTCATACAGCAGAAAACCATTTTAATTTACCTTGTTGAAGACATTTTGTGTAACACTTCCCATGTAAGTAAACTTGAACCATAATGTAATTAATTTAGTACAAGTCCAAGCCGATGATCATTAAATTATTACCCAACAATTACTGATGCTCAAATTTGAGCTGAGTTCAGATAAAAACATTACAATGGATTAGCATTTCCTGACTACTGTAGCATCACTAGATAAGTCTCATATCAATAAAACACAGAAAAAATGTTGAGTATGCATAGACATTCCACATTGCTTGGGAATGATAATAGAAGATTAATTAAATGACTTGTTAGCTCCTAAACTATTAAGATGTGTTTTGTGTCATAAAACCCAAAAAGGCAAAACTATGAAAAATTGTGAATAATATCTTAATAGTGAGTCAGACTATTAAACCAAAATGTTATAACCACAAATTACAGAGAACAAAAAAACACATTACCACTAATGTCAAAGGGCATAAAGGATGCTAATGGACCTTCCAATGCTTCAGTCAGCTAAAGGAAGCAAGAAAAACAGCCTTGAGATATCCCTTACATTACTAAGGAAAGACCATACAATGAATGGGTTACCCAAGGCCAAAGGTACACATGTTGGACCATATACTTAATTTATGAAAAAAGGCCATCCAGCAGTGCCGTCAAGGCCGGTCAGAGCAAGCATCTAATTTGTGGTTGCAAGAAACTGACCTCCTTGGCTATTGTTGTTTGAGCTTAGTCCAAATTTAAGCATAGTGCAAATCATAACTTGCTTACCAAAAAAAAAATCACAAGTTAACAGAATTAGAAGGGAGAGATTGTACTACATACTTCACTGCTTAAATCCCTAGCCATGTTAGCATGAACAACTTCTTGATTGATCTGCATATCTTGTTGTGCCTTTGCTTCCTCCTCTTCCCGTCTTTTCTCCTAGAAGTTCATTAGCAAGGACGCGGTCACAGGAGGCAAGAATAATAAAATAAGAGACATGTAAGTATCTCCACAATTAAAAGCTAAAAGCTCTCTGCAACCATGAAATTCCTTTTTCACATATATCTAATAAATTTTAAGATTAATTATGCTAGTTATAATTACTTACAAGGGCAAATACTCAAAACAAAAGCACACCTATATTTTACTCTCAATCATAGAGAAAATCCTGGAAAGGAGAGACAGACATACCATATCATCTATATATATGTTCTATGAAAAATAATTAATTTAAAAAAAATTATTCATTATGCGATAACAGTAAGACCATCACACCTAAGACTTTTCATCATAAACTCAAACTCAGATTTCACTCCATAATGAAATTTATAGCAAATTTCAAATTTTTGCTCCATTATTCCCTACTTTACACGACTTCGATAAACCAAGTCACTTATCATTGATAAGATTTGTAGCAATGTTTAATATCAAAAGCAATCATGGGTTAAGAAGTTAACAATTTTTTTTAGGTGAGCATTGCAATATGTTGTCTTTTAAGTTATTAGATATCTAGTACTTTTTGTATTTTAACTTATCAGTTAATTTAGGATAATTTTACCAAATAAGGCAAACAAATTTATTTGGCAAAAAAATTCTCGTCACTTTATTCGAACCAAAAAGTGTGTTGTTTATAGTACATCTTTTATTTCACTTCTTCCTTCAAAAGCTTCATCTTTCATCTTAAAGATCTCCACTCTCATTTTGTAATTCCTAAAAATCCATTCTCGCACTACACACTTATATATAGAATCGTGATTAAAAGAACATCATGCCATTAAAACTTGTATTCCGTCTCTTTTGATTTAGGCAAATTCAGAAATTTTTTCTTTTATTATTATTTCAAATGAATACAACTTAATGATAATTGTTAATATTATGACATTGCTATACCTCTTCCACGACTTTTGGCAAAAGTTGCAGCCACTTTTCTTCAAATTTTTCCAACAAAGATTTGGCCATTACATGAATGTCATGCCTTTCGTCATTGTATTTCATTGCATTCTTAAAAACCAACCTGACATCAGCATATATCTCCCTGACATTCTTGTATCCGTTACCATCCTTAGCATCCATTTTAGTTTTTATTGTACCCAAGTCCATTGGCTTGTCAATAACCTGGTATACAAAACCTACAACATATTAACTTTAGAGAATATAAGAAAAGTTTTTCCAAGATTGGAAAAGGATTAGATATGGTGAACAGATGCAGCAAGTTATCAATGGGAAACTCACCCAAAATGCCAATTCAAAAAATCTGAACACTCAAAGTCAAGTTGTGGTTACCATTTCAATCTTCTTCATTAATTTTTGAGCAAAAGGATTAGTATAGAGTCAACATGAATGTGATGGAGAATGATCTCGACCACAAGAAAGATGTCAAACATAAACATAGGATTTAAGCCATTTAGATTTTTACTCATTTTTCCATTAATGCTTTTGATTCATCAACAAAACTCTTTATTTTATGTTTTAGGGATTAAAATTAGATTTTGATAATATACTTGTCATAAGATTAATCTTTGCTAAGTTAAACCAATAAATAGGTTTTGTGTCCACATCTTTTTGGTGAGAAATAAGCACTTCAAATTTTAAGGCATATGAATTGGCACATCAACAACAAAGGGGAATGACATAAACAATATATACCTACGTTGATAACCATTAGGCAATCAACAAACTTCAAAAGCACAAAAGCACAAAAACTTACCTCATAATAGTCATGCAAACCAAGGCCTTCTACATCGACAGGATCCATGAAAGGCCCCGCCCACTTGAGCTGAGTGATCTGCAACTTTACAAGTAGAGAAAAATATACTACTGATAACCTTGAAAACCAAATTTGTATCAAAAGTAAGTCTAAAGCATGATTAGTAGTTTCATCAACAAGATGATAGCCAGCCCACACTTTTATGTTTCTTCTAGTCCTATCATCTATCCCTAGATTAATGGGAAGGGCTATGACCAAGATTTAAAAGTTTTCACCGAACCTGACGAAATATCGTGCCAAACTGGCGCTTAAGCCCTTGCATTCTCCGTGCAGAAGCTTCTTCTCTGAGTGCTGCATCCAGCTGCTGCTTATCAGTGCTACTAATATGTCTCTCCTTAACTTTCTCCTTCAAAACTGAGCTACTTTTTGAAGTGTTTGGTTGAATATTCTCCATATTCAAGTAGAACTGTTCAACCTGATTCAATTTTTGCTCAAGCTGCAAGTAGAATATAAAACCAAATATATTACTACTGCCAAAAAGGAAGGCATACTAGAAACTCAGCAACTTAAAGAAATATAAAGAAGCTAGAGACATTACAGCAGCATTAGGAAAAAAATTATAAACGAAACATCTGTAGATATGCATGTTTTGTAAGAAAAAGCATGAAAAATATCATTGGGTCAAATCTGTTTTTCTCAATGAATTAGTAGCCTTTTCTTAACCTCACATAGGGTCATAAGGGTTATTATAACATTACAACACAGAGCCGTTACAATTTAACTTGGTTTTCTTTAGATATCTTCTCAAAATCATAGACAATCAAACTTTTGAGTGATGATAGCAGCCCGAACTGAAGGCTCATGTGATTTACCACTTTAAGATTAGTGAAAGTAAAGCAGAAGAACCACTGACATTCAAATTCTAAGTCATAAATTATTTTTCTTTTCCCCACCTGAGAAACTCTCTGCAATATTTCTTCAATGTTTTTGCTAAAACCTTCAACTTCTGCCGCATTACCATTGTTCTTTCCATGTCCCACACTTTTTTCATTCGGATTCAATGCGGTCGTTGGATCCATCTAACAAGACAAAAAGAATTGCCGATGTCAATCATAATGATCAAACCCAAATGCAACAATGTGAGAGACCAAAAGGAAGACAGAACAAAGCCAGTCTACAAACTTACCAAAATAAAATAAACATCTACCAATTACCACCCCCCCCCCCCCCCCCCCCCCCCAAAAAAAAAAAAAAAACCCTTAAGTCCATGACGCAATTGCATAATTGCTTTCAACAGTTTTGATGATTCACAAAAATTCTAACAACAAAAGTTCTGTTATTTTTTTACCAAATCAAAATTTTCAGCAAAAATTTAAACCAAGAGATCAAAAAGGCGACACAAGAAAACTACTTTAAAACCCTAAACCCCTAAACTTTGAACTTACCTGCAAGAAGAGCGACGTTAGAGGTTAGGCTGTGGAACAATACTACAACGACACGCAGAAGGCCGAAGAATTTTCAAGGCTCATTAGTTGCTACTTTGTTCCATGGGCCGGGTCTGATCGCAATTGGGTTGTGCTTTATGTTTTATGGGCCACCTTACTATCCGGGCTTTTCTTATGTTAGGACATGTTTGAATTGAGTCGAGCAAAACAAGACTCAGCTCAAGTTCGGTTTGCTAAAGTTGGTAAGTAGTACTATAAAGGAGAAGAGCAATCATCAAAAAAGAAAAAGAAATATCTGTGAGGCAAGTTTTAGTGCAGTGATGCCAATGAGACATCTATCTCAATCCAAGCTCAAACTTAATGATTTTATCCTTATTTCACTTGAGTTTTACTTGTTTGAGTGAAACACCAAGCCTAGTCCAAGTTGATTCAGCTTGGATCCACCCTTGTTTAGAAGCTTAGTCCATTTTTAAATTCTATAGAATCCAATATTTAGGGCAAAATTAGTGAGACAAACTCTCGCACCTTGCCCAACGAGTATAAGCCACATCAGCATACACTCCCATCACATGGCTTAGGCTCAACCATTTGATTACATGCACAAATCTTAGGTTCAACAAAGTTGATATTGTATAATATAGATCTAGTTTGTATAGATTCCTTTTAGATTTCCTTATTTACCCAAAATACATCAATTTAGATATAAATAAATTATGTGTGTATAATAAAATACACACATTTATAACTTTTAATTAGTTAATTTTGATTAATTTTCTTAATTTAAGTTTTTTTTTTTATAAAGTTTGATCTTCTTTGATATTTTGAATAACATTTTTAGGTGATTTGACATATTCAACCTTGTTTGAGACAAAAATTAAAATATCAAATGAGAAATGGACGTGAATTGAGACAAGAATTAAAAGATCAAATGAGAAATGAACGTGAATTGTTAAGTAATTGTAAAAGTCAATAATGTCACAAAAATAAAAAGTGCATAATTAAAAAAAGGGTTGAGTTGACAGTGATATAAAAACAAAATGACGTTTTTTTATTAAGGGGGAAAACAGTTATAATAGCCTAGAGAGAAAATTTCGAAGAAAAACCCACAAAATCGAAGAAAGAGATTTAAGATCCAAGATAAAAAAGCAAATTGAAGGAGAGGCAATCAATCAAGCTTCATGACCCAAAAGTTTTCTCTATCCTCTTCTTCTTGGTAATTGTTTTCTTACCCGATTTGAATATTATAAACTTCTCTTTAATGGATTTTTGTGAATTTATTATGATGATTATGAGTAGTTAAATTTTTTATTTAGGATTTATGATGAATTTATGAATCTTAGTGATTGTTAATAGATTTTTATTTAATTTAATATTAACGAAACTTTGATTTAATGATTGTGAACTTGTTTCTTGTTTGGTGTTTAAACCCAACATTTAGTTTGTTTATAAGTTGATTTTACGCCATTGAAAGATGGGTAATTAAATTAGTTTATGTAATTACTAAATTTGAAATTTTGATTTAAAAATAGATTTAGGTTCTTTGTAAATTATGTGATCATTATAAAGGAATTTAATGTGTTTTGATTAATACTTGACCACGAAAGTAAGTAATTTCTTAATTTTTACACGTTTAATTAACTTCGAAAGAAGAATTAAGTAATTTAAGATGATCACCCATCAAATTCTCATCAGTTTATTGTTTTAAATCTAATTTATTAACAATTATAAGTCATTCGTAGTGAAATTTTAAATCTTAAATAAGTTTACTTGATAACTAGTTTTTTAATTTTTTGTTTTATTAATTTCCTTACTTAATTTTAATTAATTTGCTATATTTATTTTAATTTTCTAAAGTAAATATTTGGTCTCTCTAGTTAATTCAAATTATAAAATAAACTAGTACTTTATAATCAATCTCTATAAGTAGGGTTAGACTCGAACTGAGCCCGTTCGAATTCAAACTCGAGCTTAACTCGAACAAGCCCGAAACGAGCCAATCCTATACGAGCTTGAGCTATTCGTCAAAATTTTCAATTAAAAATTTTGATACAAAACGAAATCGTTTTGATTAATATGTATTAAAACAACGTCGTTTTAATAACGAAAAATGAGTCTAGCCAAATTCGAGCTAAGTTCAAGCTTGGCTTTCACGAGCTCAACGAGTTCGTGAAATTTTATGTTGTAAAGTGTCTTAATATAGGAGTCTAGGGGTGTAAAGTGTAAACGAGTTAAACTTGAATTTGATGCTCGAGTTTTATGTTGCGCGATCTACTAAGATCAAGAGCTTGTAACTCAACTCAAGTAAAATATTAACAGATCTTTAATATTTTTAAATAATATATTTACGTATCTAAAATCTTATTTTTTAACTTTAAATCCAAAGAAATTATTAATGAATATAAATTATGGAGGTTTTAAATAATATTTTGAAATTTAAGGGTCTATATAAATTCTTGGACCGAGTTTAAGTCATCTATTCTTATCACTGGCTTGAGCTCGAACTAAGATATTATTAGTTTCACGAGCTCAAAATCTTCCTTAAAATAATTAAATTGAATTTAAACTAAAAATTTTTTAACTCATGGTATTGAGGTCAATGAAAAATTTTCTATATTTGATTATTTATAATTGCAAATAGTATGCATATTATTTTCACCAACTTCAAAAATTGTCACCATACCAAACAACAAGAATCATTGTTAAGGGAATATATTTTATGATGGAAACCAGCTTCATTCAATGTCCCATTTACTTCTTCTTATGGAAAATTATAATTATTATTGTTATTATTATTCTGTCAAAAAAGGGTCCCTTCAATTAATGATATCTGAGAAAGCTAACTAAGGGAGACAGAAAAATACCCCAGGTTTGGCATAAGGCTGGATATGGTCTGAACTGATTTGATCTTGAAAAATGATTTTATTTGATTTAAATTTATTTGATTTAAATTTAGACCGAACTTAAACCAAAAGTTTGATTTATTTTTTAAATAAAACTAGAGTCAAAGAGCGTTCGATTTGAATCTGATTCAAATTCAAGACTCGAATCAGTAGTTTAAATTTAAGGCTCGATTCGGTTTAAATCAGCCCAAATTCAATAGTTTGACTTAAATTTGTGGCTCGAATAAAATTTTTTGAATATTATTAAAGTAAAACAACGTCATTTTATCAATGAATCATGAACTCGAGTCATACATTTTAATTGTAAATTCGAATCATTAATTTGAGTCGAATTAAGCTATGAATTCAAACATTTATTTGAATTATGAAATCGAGTCAAACTTGAACAGAACCAAACTGAACGATTTTTTATTCAAATTAAACTTAATTTTAACTAGATGAATTCGAATCAGATTATTTCCTATTTGAGCTACACTTGAGTTAAGGGGTGTTTCGGCTTAGACTGGCCCAAATCCACTCCTAGTTGGTTTTTTTTTTTTTTCAAGAGAAAGAAAATTATCCCTACTACGTTCCCGTAAGTAAGGCTACAAGTTCGTTGAGCCATTCGTGACTTATTTATAGCTCAATTTGAATTGAATAGGCTCAATTAGAGTATAACTGAGTTAAGTTTGAATTCGAAACAGATCGAATATTCACTTAAGTCAAGCCCAAAGTCATTGTCCGTTATTATAAATTATTGAAAAACCTACTAATGACAACGATCTTCTCTCTTGCTTATCCTCACCCAACTGTGTCTATATATATATATATATATATATATATATATATATATATATATATATATTCATGTTTGGTGAAGGTCGAGAGAGCACATCCGTCCCACACATGCACGTACTAAGATGGTGAGACCCCATCCTTCATTAATTTAATTGATTTTTAACTTCTTAGCATGATGTTTACTCTCTTTTACACGCACACATGCGCGCGCGCGCGTGCACACACACACACACATATATATATATATATAAATAATTAAGTCAAGTTAAATGATTCGAGTTTGAGTAGAAAATTTATTTTCTCCAATGATTTTTTTCACCCACAATGATTTTTTTTTCATTTTAAAGATCCAAGTTTTTATTCAAAAACTTCTTCAACGAATTTGAATTCATCTTTATTTAAACTTAACAAAGTAATCTCTAACATCCCAAATTACATATTGTATAATAACATATTAATATTGTCACGTTATACTGATATCCGTTGTTATACTATAACTAATATTACTTTTAATTTTTTAAAATTAAAAACAATATTACACAATATAATAAAAAAGGGTATGAAAAACAAATTACAAATCAATAAAACCGGAACATATAATCATCATACCAATGAAGAATAACAAAAGTTAAATTTTTTTAATTTCTTCATAAAATATTAAATAAAAACAATTTCACAAAATACTTCACTTGCTTCTTCTGAATGTCCACTCTTCTTCTTCGTGCTGTCAAGGTTTTGGAGGCTCAGGTTCCTCCTTTGCAGCTTCAGTTTCAGGATTTTTCTCTGCAACTTCTTCTTCCTTCTTCTCTTCTTCAGCATCTATCTCTTTCTCTTTAACCCCACTTGTTTCTTCACCTTCTCCAGGTTTTTCTCCTCCCTTTGCTGGCTCTTCTGTGACAACAAACGTCGAAACTTTCTCCAGCACAAACAACACCGGTCCGGGAACTAGGGCTGCTCCGTATTTTGATGATGCTTCAACCACCGGTTGCGATCCCGGAAACTCTGTGTAATTGCATGCATAAGTGAACCCAGATTAATAATAATAATAATAAAAAAAAAAAAAAATCTTACCAATTTTCGCTAGATCTTCAAGAAACTTGTGCACTGAAGTGGAGTGCTTCTTTAAGCCTGCTTCCTTTGGTTCTTTAAGAAGAGTCTGCGTAGTTTGGAAAGCAAAACAATGTAAAAGGCCAAAGAGAAAATATACGAAAGTTTCCAGCTTTTCTTGGTAGAAAATTTTGTTACTTTGTAAAACCGGGTAAATGAATAATGAAAATTTACAGACGGGTTTTGTTTTATGATCTGGGTGGACGATAAATTTTGGGTTTATTAGCGAGATCCTCTCTCCAGAGCCTAAACTAGTATTAAATATATAATAGTTTTACCATGAAAACCGTCTTTTAGAAAGGTTTAAGAAGAGAAAGAGACGAACTTTTGGAAACTATAGCACAATGGGTATTCTTATAACCCTAAATTAATTCGATATTCATTCTATAATATGAGTAAAATATACCAACCTTGATTTCAGTGGAAGAAGCTTCATAGATTTCAATCACTTTAGGTTGGAGCTCAGTTTTCTTCTCTTTAAACTCCTTATTGATGTCTTCCTGGACACATTAATATTCAAGCAACAATCAGAAAAAGCAAAAGCTAAGCTTGATTCCAGTTGAAGAAGGAAAAGAAAAAAAAAAGACCTTTGAATCATCAAAGGACTTGCAGGCTTCAGCAGCAGCAGCCTTTTTAGCTCCATTTTTCTCGAAGACCTTCTTGATCTTTGGAAGAACTTTGGATTTCCAGTACCCCATTTCTAGAAAATTAAGGAATAATGAAGAAATAACAATGGTGGCAGAGCTTGTTGGTTGTGTGTGTGTGTGTGTGTTGTCGTCTACAAAAGCTTCACTCAAAGTCGACCTCAGAGCAACTGACGTTTGAGCCAAACTGTCGTTCTGAATTTATGGCTCCATTAAGGTGGTGAAAATGGCTTCTTCATATAGACATGCTTTCCTCTAAACCACTCCTTCTCTTCCATCTTATTTACCAAATATGCCCCTGAATGTAAAGCTAAGGGTGGATCCTATCAAAATTGGTTGGACTTGAATCTACCACTTGGTTTAAATGAGCTGATCTTAAATTAAAACTCTAATTTGATAATTTAGATCAAGATAAATTAACGTCTATTTGATGATACTGTTTACTTTATCGATAACAATTTTAGCCTTTAATGACATAACACAAGCTCAAATAGGTTGAGTTCAAGTTAGACATTATGAATTTTGATCCGAACTCAAGCCAATCTTAGTCACGTTTCAGATCGAATCCACCCCTATGCAAAATTTTGTGTCCTTACAATGTATACTAAGTTGTATACTTATAGTAACGTATCACTTTAAATCATTCAATTATATAATAATACATTATTGTTTGTACAAAAATTAATATTCATTATAATTGAACCCAAAATCGTCTCATGTTCAAACTTGTTCAAATTAGTATATAATATCGTTAAAAAACTATCAATATAACTCCAATATGAGTTCAAAAAAAATAAAAATAGATTAGTTCAAGAATTTGAATCAATATAAATATCAGTATTTGAGGGGAGGGTATAATGGTTCACATGAATCTTGAATACACCATTGAACATAGTTGGATTTTAGAAGAAAGGTTGGTGTTGTAAATAAGTGAAAGAACCCAGGGCAAAACGGGCAAAACGGAAATACGGTGGGAAGGTGACAGCTGGCAATCATCTGATTCCAAAGGTGGCAATAGGAGCGTGGGGCCTCATGAATTCTCATTGCTTTAATCCATCCCTCTGATGGTGATGGTGTTGATTTTCTCCATACCGATCTTTAGGAAGTATAACTGGTATTCAACCGCAATCAACTCCTGCATCACCAAACATTTTTATTTATTTTATCATAGATTGGGGAAAAAATCGAATATCCCTTTTTTAGGGTTTAATTTCCCATCAAATTCAAAGGTAAAATTGAGTAATAATATAAAACACAAAAATACGACCGAACCAAAAATATCCATTAGCTGTGTCATATCATACTGATACAATAATAAAATTATGTATATATATTTTTTAATATATCATAATGTAATTAAATGATTGTAAATTAAAGATAACTCATTTATCAAAATTCTCCTATTTCCTTTTTGTAATTCAAGGCAAAAATGAGGGGGGTTTTGTGCAGCAATTACACAACATTTCTCATGAAGCCTTCATTTGGTAGGCAAATCCAACCAGAAAAAGGAATTGACAGCCCATCTTTGCAATGAAGTGACACTAATGAAGACTTTTTCAGGAGCCAGAATGTTGAGTGTCAAACTTGGCCAGCCAGCCAGCCAGCCAGCAAAGCTTCATTTTTATTCAAACCAATAATCAAACTTAGTAAACACATGGGGATAGTAATAAACAGCTTGACATTACAAGGAATGCCAGATAAGAGCCAGCCAGCCAGACTGATAACTCACTGGACACGACAACAACATCAAGTTAACTTGTCATGTTTCATGTTCCAGTGCTGGCTGGCTGCTTGTCTTGTTCCTTACATTACAAATGTTTCGGTAACATCATCGCTATCAATCTCGACACCTAGACCAGCAAAGGATTTAAGAGTACACACCACTGCTAGAATGAATTCAATGAAACTCCATGGAGAAACACACAGGAGAATTCATAGGTTTTATCAGTTAAGAACACAGTTCTCGAGAATGATACTCACCTTTTACAGGGTGAGCCTTCCAACTGTGATGAGCAGGTGCTCCAGCTTTTTCTGCTATGAATATGATTTTACCATCTTACTGTAGCACTGACTTTCCGGGAAGTATATATGACTAAAGTTACATTCAGCTACATTTGACGTTTTGTCGATGCATTTCAACTTCAATCAATAACATAGTTAGGAGCCACAGCTAGAATTCTATCACTGCTACTTTAACATGGCGTGGTTGTACCTGTAATAACCAAGTTCTTGAGTTTAACATGGAAATGCTTAACCATCAAAAACAAGAATGGATAGATGGCTAAAATCAGACCTGAGTTTCCAAATGACTTCGAGCAATGGCCTCAGACAACCTGATCAATGCCTCTAGCTGCCTAACCGTCATGCGATACGCAACTCTACCACCTGGAGCTGTATCAGCCCTTCGCAGAGCAAAATAAGAGTCCACTAACAGCTTCCTGGCTTCCATGCTTAGCTGAATTACATCATTCAGGTTATAATAAGATGAAGTAGGATGACAGAAATCTTTTTCCTTTTACAAATTAACTAGAAAAAATGTCATGGAAAGATTAAGAAACAAAACTTTTGGTTTCAAAGTTTTTGCAAATACAATGTACCGCTTCAGTTGTGCAGTAGTGAATGCAGAAGCAAGTGCATTTTCATGCTTCTGATGAACTCTGACAATACGGTGGGCGATGTGATAATCAGTTTGATCATCAGGGTCATCAATCATTACATATACCAGATCAAATCTCGAAAGAATAGTAGAAGGAAGGGCAACATTGTACTGGGGAAAGAAAACACGTCAAAGCTAACTAGTCAACTTAAAAAGACACCACACTTACAGCAAAAGAGGAGGAATTCAGTTGAATGGCTTCAATATAAAGAATATTCTAACCTTAAGTGGTTTAGACTTATCATAGCGGCCCCCAGTAGGATTAGCTGCTGCTAGAATTGATGTTCGAGCATTCAGTGTTGCCTGTATCCCTGCTTTCGTAATGCTTATTGTCTGCTGTTCCATGGCTTCATGAATTGAAACCTAGACAATCATTTATTTATCATTGATAATGCGCATAGCGGGAAAAGGGCCTCTACATAGAATATATGAAATTACCTGGTCCCTGATGTCCATCTTATCAAATTCATCAATGCAACAAATGCCATTGTCAGCAAGCATCAGTGCCCCTGCCTGAATAGACAGACAATTATCAGTAAACCAAAGCCAGAAGGAATTAAGAATGGAAAATTACATAGGGAAAGTACACATCAGAACAATCAGGCTCTTCTTTTTAACATGTTTCTCAGTTTTCTGTACCATTTAATCCTCAAACAAGTTTCTATAATTGGTCTGCTTTTTGATCTATTCCTACATAACGTAATATGATGATACATCTCAAACGATGTACTACGAAATTAGCCAAAAATGATTATATTTCTTGCCTGGTCAAGCATTTACCAAAATTTGTCTGTTTAGTGTTGTACTTTTTATCATTTTTAACTAATGTGAGACTCTGTTTCTTGAAAATTTAACGAGGCAAACCTATTTAATATTACATTTCTACATATTTCAAATTTACATTCTTTCCAAGCTGAGATGTCTTAATAATTGCATGGACTAAGGATAAGGTCTGAAACAGATTCCCGGATAATGACTGTGATAGGAACCTAACGCTGCCACAACAAGCTATCTGCTCCAACTCCAGAGAATGAAGAAACCAGCGTGAGAAATAGATGCAGAAAGTGTGAGAATGTGATGTAGATAACACTGCTGAGTGTAAATCAAATGTAACTCAATGTAACAGCAATGAAATTAGTTTTTCTTGTATTAATAAGTACTTCAAAGCGAATTCAATCTGGTTCCTATCAGCTCAATGCTAGCACAATCACTTACAGAAAAAAATAATAACAAAAATCAAGAACAATTCCACCAGCTTTCGAGACGTTCAATGCTCTACTTTTTCAATTTTCTTTTTCCTCCTCTGCTTCTTTTTCTGCCTCCTGCTTATATTCCCCCATGATTTCATAACTGCATCCTCTCTCTAAGGCTGCCACCTCAGCATACACACTCTCAGTGGTCCTATTTTCTGAAAGGCTGGGCACTGCATCCTCTTTGTTGTCTGTTGCTTGTCTCTCCAACAGGTTTTTGCCATCTGTTAGCTCTCCCATTTGGCCACTTGTTCTCCCCATTGCAGCTCTCTTCTTTCCTTTCTTCCTCACATAAACTCTTTCTCTAACAGACTGCAAACTCAGGAAATTTTTAAGTCATTCAAACTGGCAAAGGCTTCAAAAGTAAAAATAAAAAACAGTTAAATTGTAGAGGTACAAAATTATCCTATTAGGTAGTCTCTTACTCTGAAGATTATGATGGATGGTGGTATAGACATGATCTATTGCAAATGTCATGACTACCTAGGACTGAATAAATTCAAAAAAAAATTCTTCAGGAAGAACAAATTAGAAACAAATTCTGAATGTTACCACAATACAGAATTCCCCAGTTTCTGGTTCTTTGGCCACAGTTGCAGTCAACCCTGCAGCAGAAGAGGACTTGCCTGATGTGTAGACAGATCTAGGAACTATACCAGAAGTATACCTGTGTGCAAACAAACCAATTTTAAGAACTTCAAGTAGTACAAATAACAGGATCTGGAAAACAGAAAATGAAACCGAAATAAGGAAAAATAAATAAATTGTCATACTTTAGGAACTGAGATTTAGCACAGCTGGGTTCTCCAACCATACAAACATTAATGGCTCCTCTCAGGTTGATGCCTTCATGAGTCAACTTGTGGACACGCCCCAAGAGCATGAGCAGGATGGCTCGCTTGATATCTTGGTGACCAAAAACTGTTGGAGCAATGCTATCAACAATCTTATTGAAGAAATCAGGCACATTTCTCATTCTTTGGATTTCATCTATCTCTTCTGTCTGTTAATTGAAATGAAGCAGAGCCTTATTGTTAGTTGTTCTTACTAATTAAAAGATTTCTACAAATTAGAATTCTACAAGTATCTCAGATAATCTTCAGGGCAAAAACAGTATGCAAACCATGCAATTTATGAAAGTTATAAGATCCACAGCTTATTAGAAAATATGAGAAAATTAGATATTTACTTTAAGCAAGTTAACGGGAGAGAAATAAAACAATTTATTACAATGGAGCACAAACAAAAGATAATTGTTACAATTTTCATTCTATGAGTTGGGAAATCATTCTGTAAATATAGATATGAACAAAAATAAGTAACTGTAAATGAAACTTTCATAATCACAGCTTAGGCTGGTAGAAAAAATAGGAAAAAGTAATAGTGATATTGAATCTTCAACAAACCGTGAACTGATATTGTTCGTCTTCATCAGCATCCTTCTTTCTATTTCTTATGTCAGTATCCCTCCTACCATCAGCAATCTAAAGAAATAAGAATCATGAAACATAAAACATAGATTAATCCAACATATTCATCACAAAATTTAATTAAAAAATCGGAAGACAAGCAACTCTTTTGACCAACCTGAACAGAATTTGCAATAAAGGCGAAGCAATAGGACAGTCTCTCACTCCTAATGCTCGAAGACCCCTCACACCATCTTGTCCAACAGCAGAATTCTTGCACTGATTAGCTTCTGGACGACATTCTGCTCTCTCCCCAGGAGAGGCCAATGCCATTATATCAGGTATGACAACCACAGTACCAGTGAAAATGACCCTGTAATTCACAAAAATCCATTTAATTTCTATTAAAGGAAAAAAAGTTCAAGATAGACTAAATGCATATCCAATGGTAAGTAGATGAGCTTACGTGTCTCCAGCCCTAGCCTGTTCAACAATGTCATGGCGGAGGATAACATCCAATGATCTAGGTAAAGATCCAGCTGGAATTTCTTTGGAAGTCTCCTGCATCCTCACCCTCTGCCAATCGGCAAACTTACTTTCTTGACGAAGCAATGCCCACTTATTTCTATTTGAACATGTGGCATTCACACAAATAGTGGGCTGAAGCCAGATAATTTCAACAAAACAGCAGTCACTACCGTCATTCAGTAAACAATTCTAATTTACACAATAAAAAAATAAATAAACATCCACACCACGCCAAACCAACCTCAGTTTAGTTAAATTGCTGCTCAACATGCTTGATTACCCCTCCACAATCTAAGCACCGGAAAGGCCCTTGTAAAAGCTCAGGCGGAACCTCACTTGTGCGTGTCACAACACCAGTAACTGACACGAGTTTCCCGATTTCTGCTGTAGTCAACTCTCTCAATCTGTCCTTGATCACACACACACAAACTTATGCACTCTAATCCAAATGTTCATATTTCCATAAATTACTAAAATTCATCAAATTTACCCAACAATAACACTCTAAAACCAGAATTAAACCCTAAATCATGCAATAATCGATAAAAAAAGATACCTTGTCAAAAATGGGATGTTGAAAAAGGCAACATTTATATCTTTGTTCGGATTATCATCCGAAATGAAAGTCGGGTTTTGCTCTGTGACAAACCTCTTACACGCGTTCTTCAAATATGGCTCAAATCTATTACAATCACAAAAGGGCATCATCCTATTACAAAACTAAGTTAAATGGCGGAAAAAGAAGAAACGAGAGCAAGAAAGAAAAAAAGAACCTCAAGTATTCGTCAGCGATAGCCTTTTGAAGAACGTCGTTGAAGCGCATAACGTGGGAGAAATCGATGAACATGGTGGTCGATTCATTGGCTCGCATGGCTTCAATTTCGGCTTCGTAATAGACTTCTCCATCCAATCTAAAGCTCTTCAGAAACTCCAAGAAAATGTTCTCCACTCTTATGGCTTTCTCGTCGACTAAGTATCCACCAAATGCCTCCATTTTTTTTTGTTCGTTTCAAAGCTTCACCAACTCTCGGTAGAAAGAATACCCTATTCGTCAGTTGGGTTTCAGAGGAAATAACGTTTCATTGCTGTGGGTCTCGTTTGCCGCGGAAGTCACCAAGCTTTCGCGCCAACAGCTTGAATGGCAAGTGTGGGCCCGTTCTTTCTGCAATTGGGCCTTTGGGCCTGATTGCTTTCTAGGCCCGAACCAATTAATAAATCAAATTTATGATTCTCATAAATCAAACTGAAATTTATTTATTTTTTCAATCAAATTTAAAAGAAAGCAAAAAAATTGGACAATATTGAACAATAATCAGTGACTATTAAAATTATATTCATAATAATATAATAATAAATTATTTTATTGAATAAATGTAAATACTAGAAAAAGATTACACCTTCTCTTTATCATTACATAAAACGATAAATTTGAATTAAATCAAAACTAAATTAAGGTATTTAATGCCAATAATATATTTATACAAGCATATACATATCGTTAACCATTTTGATAGTCATCCAATCAAATGCAATAACTAAAATGATCCCAATTATGTGTGATTGCTACTAATGTAGATGTTCAATAATTTTATTAGTTTGGTAGTTGAATTGTGTATTATATTATATATCAAAAATTTAATTTTTTATATCATATATAAAATATTGTATCGTATCGTATGATATGTTTTTAAAAAATAAAATAATAAAGTATTAATAAAATAATAAAAAATCTAATTGACATGTATCAATTTGAAAAATATTATAAATACTATTAAAAATTTAAAATTTTTCATATACACTTTTATTACATCATCATTTTTCTCTAAAAAGTGTATCAATTCGTATTTGTAGGATATATATCGTATTGTAATATATTTATCTTATCGTATGATACGTCTATTATATTGTATTAATTAAATATATTTCATAATACGTATTATTTTACACATATATCTATTGTATCATAGGATACTGATATTGTGCTTATTAGACCATTAATATAAAGTGCTTTAAAACCCCGTTTGGACTAGGTGGAAACAGATGATAAATCTAATTTAAATCATGACTAAAACTCATTTTTAGGAGTGGATATGAACTAGATTGAGCCTGAACATCTCTTGGCTCAAATAGAAAATAGTGTGGCTTGAGTTCGTTAAGCCAAAATTAACTTCGGTTCAAGTTTGACTTGAATAAAAAATGTTTTAGTTCGATTTCTTAACTTGAATCAATGGTTTGAATTCATCACTCAGTTCAGTTTAAATTCATAATTTAAATTTATGACTTAGATTTCTGACTTGAGTTCTTTATTTATTGACAAAATAATATTGTTTAACCCCAACAATATTTGAAATTATTGATTCAAACTACGAATTCGAGCTAAACCGAACTACAAATTTCAACTACTAATTTGAACTATGACTTTGAGTTTATTTGAGTCGAATTAAACTACAAATTTAAACTATTAATTCGAGTTATGAATTCGATTTAAACACCTCTTAATTTGTATTCGGTTCAGTTTAAAACACAAGCCAAATTTTTTATTTTGAATTTAACTTGAATTGAATTAAATTAAATTGAATCGAGTCAGATTTTGAGACTAAATTAGTTTAGATCATATTCAAACTTACTCATTTTAACTATTAAATTATATTGATTTGAGATTGAATTGATTAAATAGTATTTTGTCATAGTTTAACGGTTGGGTCTGGTTGATCCAACCCCGGCATAGCTAAAACCTACTTTAAATTTAATTGTGTCATTTTTAGGTTACTGATCCGATGGACCTGTAAAAGACATTGATAACGTAACGTACCCCGTGACATATATGCTTACAAAATTGCCTACCCCATGTTACGTGTACATGCATCTGACCAACAACGTGGTAGATCTACTGAATCCAAGACAATTTAGTAACGTATGTTAAGTGAGAAAGAACAGAGGCCACGTGTCAGAGACCCACTTGACCCAAAAGTGAAACTGAAACGGCTTGAATGCAGGAAGATTGTTGAGAAAAAGGAGAAGCAGTCAAAGTAACCGTTTTCCCACATCTCTTTATTATTATATATTATATAATATGGTTTTAAATTAAAAATAAAATAATATTTAATTATATATTATTATTTATATATAAAATTATATTTATTATTTATATATATAATTTTATTGTTACTATTAAATGATTTAGTTTGTAAAATTATAAAAAATTTAATAATATTTCATTATCAATAGTGGTATAATAAGTAAAATATAAAATAATTAGATATTTATTTCAGATATTAAAAGATATATTAAATTTGTTACTATTTTATTTTTATTTATTAAATTTTTAGAACAAAAATGCTAGAATAAAATATAATTTTATACTCATTAATTTTTTATATAATAAATAAAATAATATTTTACCATTCTTTTATTATTTCTAATTAAACATAATAATTATTTATATACCAATTTTATCAAATATAGTAATAAATTTATACTTAATAAGTAATTTTTTTATTTTTAGTAATAAAAGGTTACATAAACCAAACGTAGCCTAAATCCATAATATTAATAACTTTCTATCATATACTACACAAATAGGGATAGGTTTAGCTAACACTCATTCAAATTAGTATATAATATTATTAAAGAGTTGTTAATACGATGAATAATAGTATTACATAAATGATGTCATCAGATAGACATACAAATTAATCTTGAGTCAAGCTACTGAATTAGAGTTTTAATTTGAGATTGACCAGTTCAAACTGAGTCATGGGTCGAATTGAATTCACCTTTATTTACATATATAATTAATCCCCACCTTTAGTGGATATTGATATTGTGCTCCAAATGCCCACCATCTTCTTTGCACCCAAAGCTTACAAATCATATCAATCTCTTCAAGTGTTTTAAGAGCAAATGCTACAAGTAAAAATTCAAAAACTGGTATCATCTAAGTGGTTCCAATTATGTTTTTCAATCTAATTGGAATGTCTTTTAACCCTTTATCGATCAGTGTAAGAAATATTTCGATTCACTCAAACTTAGAATATTTCAATAGAATCAGTATCTCTTCACCTATCTCGTTACAATTAATATATTTATTCAATGAATTATCATCCCTAAATTAGATTCTTAGTTCTAAAATAAATTAAACTAAGATTTTTATTTTTAATAAAAATATATGTACCCACTTTAAATATACAAACAGATACATACTTTATGTGTATTATGTGATTGTATGATTTTAAATTAAAGATAAAGTAATATTCAATTTTACGATGACAAATATAAATGTATATATATTTGTATACTTAAAATAGATATGCAAAGTTTTACTTTTTTATTTTTTTATGAAGATCTTAAAGCAAGTCTTCATGGGATAAGTATATTATTCGAAATGAAATCCCCGAATACGTTGCCGTAGTGACTTATAAACGACGTGGTTGCCAACTTAGAAGTATTTCTTAACCATGAAACGATGGAATCTGTTGATGATCATGTTTATCAGATCACTAATGTCATTAATTATTTTATGTTTATACAAAATATTGAAGATTATTAGATGCTTTCAAGGCCAATTAAAAACCAAACTCACTTTCGTATCAGCCGAAAGCTTTGTATACACCCCCCACAAAAGTATCTTTACATAACATTTTTAATATTAATCCCTGTATGAATCAAACAAATTCAATCTCATCTGGATTTTAAGGTTTTAGAAATAACTGATGTGCCATGTTTTCTGAATCCGTGGATTTCTTGAAATTTATCGAAATGTTATGATTGATCTTCCTTTGTTGAATTTCGATGCGTAAAACTATTATATTTTAGAGAGAAGACCAATTTAAGTATATAAATATATATATACTTATATATGTTATCATATAATTGAATGATTTTGATTTGAGAATTAAGTAACGTTCAATCATGTGATAACACATATAAATGTGTATATAATTATATACTGAAAGTGGATATACATAATATTACTCAGTAAGTATATACTAGATTATTGAACCTTATCAAATCTCCGTATATCTAATAAACCCTGCTGTCTATTCGATCATAACCATAAAGCATATTAAACTTTTTTTTATCAATCACGCTAAGTTGATTTATAAACTTTAATTCAACTAGCTAATATAGTTTAATATTAATCCTAAGTTTTACAAGAACCATCCATTTCAAAGAGATTCTCCTTCTCCTCCTCCATTTAATAGACACTTCCCTTTAGAATTCAACTTGCTCTTATCCTTCCAATTCTCCTCCTTCTCCTTTCTCACCATGAACAACAACCCGACCCATATTGTGCATCATGAAGAAGATGAACCAGAAGAAGACCAAAAGGCCGAAACTAGCAAAGGGTATTTCATGCTTTTGCTCGTTAACTATCTGTTCCTCTTTGTGGGTTCAGTCTCTGCAAGCCTTTTATCTAAGTTTTACTTCAACCACAAAGGCTCAAGCCGGTGGGTGTCCACCTGGGTCCAATGCGGCGGCTTCCCCTTCCTCCTCTTCCCTATTTTCCTCCCTTACTATGTCTTCAAGTGCACAAAGAGAAAACCTTTCTCTCATTTCAGTCGGAAAATCTTCTCTTTATCGGTTTTCATTGGCCTTCTTTTAGGCGTCAACAATCTTCTCTTTTCATGGGGAAACTCTTATTTGCCTGTCTCAACCTCCTCTCTTTTGCTCTCTTCACAGCTTGTCTTCAACCTCATTTTCTCCGTAGTCATCGCCAAACAAAGGCTCACCTTCTCCAATCTCAACGCAGTCACTCTCTTGACGTTAAGTTCAGTCCTCCTAGCCCTCTATTCCGGCCATGATAAAGCCTCAAACTTATCCAAATCGAACTACTTCATCGGGTTTTTCTGCACGGTGGGTGCCGGTTTGCTCTTCGCCTTGTACCTCCCCGTCATGGAGATCATCTACAAGAAAGTTTACTGCTACTCAATGGTTGTGGAAATGCAGCTCATCATGGAGGTCGCCGCCACGGCTTTGGCCACCGTGGGGATGTCGTTCAGTGGCGGTTTTGCGGAGATGAGGAGAGAAAGCGAGAGGGTATTCGATTTGGGGAAGAAAATGTATTGGGTTACAGTGTTTGCAAATGTGGTGACATGGCAGCTTTGCTTCATGGGGACGGCAGGGATGGTGTTCTTGACGTCGTCGCTGACGGGGGCCATCTGCATGACGGCGATTCTGGCGATGAATGTGATCGGAGGCGTGGTTGTTTATGGAGATAACTTCGGCGGCGTTAAAGTGGTGTCGACGGTGCTGTGCTCTTGGGGATTTTGCTCCTATGTTTATGGAATGTATGTGAAAATTAAGCTTGAGAAGGAGGAGAAGGAGAAGAAGGAGAAGATGGAAATTAATAATAGTAATGTGATGGAGATGGTTCAGATTGTAGTTTGAAGAAGATGGTGAATCGAAGAAGAAGATGAAGATGGTGATTAAGTGTAAATTAACTTGGAGATAATGAAGATTATGAGTGGTTAATTAATTTTTGTTTTTAATTATCGGCTAAATTTATTTCCCACTCATGGTTTGATGAAATAACATATTACTATGTTTAATTTTGAAAAAGTCATTTTGCCATCCATTTGTTAAACTTATTTAAAAAGCCTGTTAAAATTTTTATAAATTGTTGGAATTAAATGACACTTTATCCCTAATTTTTTATTCAATATTTTTACTCTTAATTAATATTAATTTTAATTAAAAAACAATAAATATGTTTAAATTTAATTGTCACTACCACATTCAGAATCGTGCCAATCGGTGTGATTTTTTACTTCATCGGTGACTATAATAATTAATTTTTAAATTTATTTATATTAAGATAAAAATGGGAAAGAAAAAGAAAAAGAAAATATTTTAATATGGTCCATTACTTGTTATTGACTCTATCATTTATCTCTCGTGTTAATATTAAGATAGAGTATTAATTTATATATTAATGATAAAATATTATTATATTATGATTATATGATTTTAAATTTAAAATAAAATAATATCTAATTATATTATGATATATCATCATTACTACACAAATGAGTACTCATTATATATAGAGTTGATATATGATGTTATTCCATTGAAAATTTAATTTTAAAGTCTTATCTTTTAATATTAATAATGTGAAAAAATGAGTACCATTGCATATAGAGTTGGTACATGATGTTATTCCATATGAAAATTTAATTTTAAAGTCTTATCTTTTAATATTAATTGATTTTTTGAGAATAATTCGAAATATAATTAGAGGGTAACTCAACGTGCAATTATTTTGAAATTTTTTGTGTTAAATTATTATAATCCAAAGTGCAAAATATAATATTTGTATCCTACATCGAAAAGGATGGGTTAAGGTTTATATAATTTTTAACTTTTAATTTTAACGACTAGTTTTTGGTATGTGATTCTTCCAAAGTTCATATTATTTTGTATTAAAATCACTATTATGTCTCTCAATTGTAATTATATAATATGGGTAATGACTCGGATAAAGTTAGAAGTATAGACTTAAATCTTACATAAAAACGTATAAGCTTGTGGGGGGGTTATATGAGTTTAGTTTTCTAATACATCGAAAGATATGAATGTATGACGATGACAAGACGATAAGGTATGAGACTTTAAACCCAAATGAGTTATATGAGTTTGTACTCCTTAATATATCATAAAACATAGATGTATGAGGGTTTTATTAGTCTTAAACTCTCAAATCTAAATAATTAGTTTTTCAGATGTGATTTTTCCGAAGTCGGTGTCACAAACATTTAGAAGGATATGGAGATAAGTATTATAAAGACCAATATCATAGGCGATAGTACTAAAAGGGATTTGATTCCATTATAAGAGTGAAGCAATTTCGGGTGGGCTTATTAGGTAGAGAAGATTTTCTGACTTTGTGAAATTGACTACACTACTATTTGTCTCCACTTTCAATTTCTTTTTTTTTTTATTATGTTATTTAATTAGAATGTGTGAAGGGATTAGGGATTAGTGATCTTTAATTTTTTGTTTTAATTTTTTTAGTGCTGAAAATCTCAATATAAAGATAAAAATTTGGCGAGGATTAATCCATTTTAATGCAAAATTTGAAACCAATTTCAATTAATTCTTAGATGATGCATTCCTTTTATATATAAAATCTAACAAATATTCCGACTTTCGGATGGTTTGCATTTGATCGGATCGGGGAAAGGATTTAGTTTCAATGTTAGAAAGCTTATTCAAAGGATAATTTTAACTTCTCTTTGTTAATCCTTAATATTAATGAGTAATGTTATATGTAGACACTTTTAGATACATAATTAGGTATATAGTTGATGTGTCACTATATAATTTTATATTTTTTATATTTTATTCAAAATCATATATGATGACGAGCAATGCTATGTGTACCTATTTTTGATACACAATTTATATACACAATTAATGTGTCATCATATAATTGAGTGATTTTAAAACATGTATCATCATATGATAAAGAAACATTTAATCACATGATAACACCTCATCTGTGTATACAAATTGTGTATCAAAAATAAATACACATAGTTTTATTGATTTACAAAAACCTCTTCAAAAACTTATGTCCTATACCCATGATTTATCTTCTATTGTTCATTCTTATTGGTTAATACAAAAGCTTACCAACATTAATCAAGAATCTTAAATCAAATTGACTTTAGAAAATTAAAATATTTTGAAGCAAAATGATCAAGTTTCACCAATCAATATTGTTTCTTTAGGAACAAAAATCCATTAAGATTCATCACAACTTTTGTCTCCATTATAACTAATTAAGCACATAATTTGTCTCCCATTGCTCATAATTGTTTTCTCTCCTATCACAACTTATTAGGATGATGAAGCAAAGCATTATTTATTATTATGGATTTTGATTAATCTTGTCTCCATAACACTTCCTTTCTTAGCAAAACAAACCCACTTTGATAGGCCTTTAGAATCCTTCTGTGCAAAGTGGTGGCCACCCATTGAAAGGATTACTCTTAACATTTGTCCTAAAGATATATCATTACATAGAGATGATAATTCAATCTGTAAAATTGGATTTTCAATCTGCCTCTCCTCAAAAAGGATAGAGATGAGAAAATTTTTTTCTTACAAGGATGATGATAGAGACGAAAATTAAGGTATTCAACTCCTATCTATATCATTACCACATCTATCATTGTATATTATAAAAAAAGGGGCTTATTCATAAAAGAGAAAAGGTTAACCTTCCTTCTGTTTGAGTTAGGGTTAGTGATATAATAAACTTCATTATATGAAACTAGGAATGATTCTTGTGAAGTTTGTGGGTCTTTTATGATTGAAAAAAAGTGTTTAATTTTTTATTATATATTAATTATTTTTTAATTTCTATAAAGATGATTCAAATGGGTGTCTAGTCACCAACCTCACACATTTTACTTTCTATTATTTTTCTTGTGTTATCGACTATAATTAAAATTAAAAAATCTAATATATAATTTAAAATTATTTAATTACATTAAAATTTATCAATTTATATGAATAAATTAATTAATATAATATTATTCTATATATCTTAATTTTCTTATCACACTTGATTATTAAGCTAAATATATGTATATTTTTTTAATTATATATTATGTTATTTGGTCAATTAGATATATATTATATATCATTAGTCCGTCTCTTTTACTTATGTGCAAATATATTTACTGATAATAAATTATTTATTATTGTTATCTAATGCTAAAACACAACATTTGAGGGGGAAAAAAAATTAATGGAGAACTTTGATCACCCATTGATGAATTTTGTAGAATTTTTTTAATTTTTTAGATGTAGATGTTGGAGAAAATTTTTATGCATATATTACTATTATTCTTTCAAATATACAACAACAATAGAATATAAAAACTTTTTTTATTTGTTATTCACATTTTAAAAATTAAAATATTATTAAAAATTTTTATTTGTACCATAATTTTTAATATTTTAAAATTATTTCTATATAATATCTAGAATTTTGCTTTCACATCGAAATTGTAGAACATTATAAAAATATTTTTTTTGAATAATTTTATTAAGTTACACTAGCTTTTATGATTATATTTGAAAGAACAGTGTTATGTGTATAATTTTTTTCACAATTTTATATATAAATAATGATATGTCGATATATGATTAGATATTAAAAATTAAAAATAAAATAATATTCAATTATATGATTACACATCGTTATTTATGTACAAAATTTTATGTATTAAAAAACTATTTTAGAATACAATTCTACTTATATCTCTTGTTTTCATAATTAAAATATCATATTTAAATTAGGATTAACTTTAATTCGAGTTGTTCAAGCTTACGCTTAAGGATTATACTCGTTTTTATAAATAAGTCAAATATGAGTATATTTAAATATTTAAGTTTGAATAGATTCAAATTAAATATAAAATAAAATTATTTTTGAGTTAAATAAGAGCTTCCACTCACCAATCTCAAGTTTTATTTGTTAGACCTCCATCTCCATCAAATCTAGTCCCAATTTAAATTCTATTCTATAGCCAACAGGAATAAAGCTTTATATGCCCCAAATCATTTCCAAAAGTAAATCAGAATTTCATTTCAAACATATATTAATTAGAAATTAAATTATAATATCTCAAATGGGTAACAATTTTTTGTCTAATGTAATCCACATCCTAATAGTCATAAGATTCACCTCTTTCACTTTAAATTTCTTAATATTTTCTCTTGACAAGTTCAATGAATAAAATTAAAAATAAAATAAAATATTATTCTAAATAACAGAAAGGGCATGAAATAGTGATTAATTTTTGTCTTTACATCTGACTTTTAATGATGAACTTATAAAGCAAGTGATAATATATATAAAAGGTCAACTAAAGCTAAAATTGCCCAATTTTGGATCTTATTTTATTAGACTAACACAATGATTTGATTTGTTGCTTGGTTGCACTGTATGTTAAATATTTGTTGGATTTTGATTTGTTTCTGCAAAGTCTTGTGAAAAAAAGAAATTCATTTTAATTTCAATTTTCATTTTGAATAATACTATCTCGATGTATCGAATTATCAAATTTTTTCTATTAAAGAAATTGAACTATAAGAACTTTCAAAATTTTCTATCGAAAGAACCTAACTTTCAATATTTTTTATTGAAGTTATCCGACAAACACATTTAAGATTATATGTTTTATTTTATTTTGGAAACAAGGTGTTAGTTTAGTACCTTCAATAGCAAATATAAGAAAATATAAAAGTTTGGTTTTTTTAATTATGGTTATTAGTATTATACGTATTATACGATATAATACAATACAAGTTGAAAATAACACGTATCCTAAGGTATATAAAAAAATGATATAACATATTATTAATATAAATTAATACATTTTATTAAAGAAGTGATGATATAATAGAAATATATATAAGAATATTGAAATTTCAAGGGTTACTTATGATATTTTATAAGATAATGATATGATAAATAGAATTTTTAATTACTATTTTTAAAAGAAGTATCCTACAAAATGATACATGATACAAATAATAGATTTTTTATGTATACATAATACGATACGTAATTCAATTTCTATGCTTTTTAATAAGAAAATATGAGAGTTTAGTTTATTCAATATAAAAAAAGTAATTATTGGGTATCTTTTGTTTGAATGAAATATGCTTAGACTTCCACCACAAGTTCTAGAGATCATCTTCATGAAGATAAACATGAACACATAATTTATTATTCTATTGATTAAGTTCCTTAAGAGAGATGATTAACTTTTGTTAATCTCATCACTTAGTCATTAATCTTTAACTATATTTTAATCATTTGTGTTGGACTTGTATTTTAGAAAAGGTAACATATGATTGAAAATTAAAAGGTTTATCTGTTAGGTCTATCACTATTTTTCCACAATAATTATTAATATCCATTTGATAATATCACATGAAATGTTTAGTGGAATTTTGACATTGCAATCTTTGTGGAATTAGTGGTAACTATGTCTTTCATGGGAAGACTCTATAAATAACACTCATTAGATTCCAAATCTAAGATTATGTAGAACCCATTCAGTAAGCCTAGAAGGTTGACCTTTTTTTTTTTTTGGGGTGTAATGTGAGGAGGCAAAGGGAATATTGGTTAAAATAATCTATTTTTTATTTGTATACATAGATAATCACTTTTTTTTTCCTATTATACATATATACCCAAAAACATAAAATATTTAAAATACTCTTATCCTTTATACTCACATAGCTAAACATTAACTCGCTCAGTGAAGACATAAAACTGACTCACTCATTCACCTAGTTAAAATTGAAATATGAGATAAAATAAGATAAAAATATGAAAATTTTTGGCGACTTGGATGATGGAAAAGTTGGTAGCCATCTGATTAATCTATTCAATCAATCCTAAATCTCATAATCTTTTCTTTTTAAAGGGAAAGTCAAATTAAAAAGTGACTATATTTGTATAGTGGAAAAAAGGGTGGCTATATATGTTTAAAAAACAAAAAAAATAAAACATTGCTATTTTAATTAATATCTCGAGGCAAAGTCTAAATAAAAAATTACAAAAACCACATTTGAGGATCTCTTGAAAACCACGAGGAACCTCAAAGGATATAAAGAAAATATTAACGAGAGACACGACTCTTTTTTGTAATCCAACCCACCACATGGTTAATTTGCATCCTGAGTAGTATGTAAAATTCTTACATTATAACTAAAAGAAAACATACTTCGAATGATGGTAATAAGACTGACATTATGATCCAAAATGCTAGTAATAAGATTAATGCTAAACATTCTCTAAGTTTACATATTGTTGTTTTCACTTCAAAACTAATATTTACTGATGAATTACTATATCATTCATACAAAAGAATAATATATTTATATACTAGAACTTTTTTGAGAAGTCTTACTAGTATATTCTTATTTTTAAGAAAAATCTTGTTAGGATTCTTATTAATAAAAGAAATCATATAACGACTTTTCATGAGATAAAAATAAACCGTTTATAAGGTCAGGGGTATTGCCTTTTGCCACCCCCTCACCAAGAAGTAGAGCCTCCCATCTACTAATCAAGTAATGAGAGCCTGTATGTGTAACATCTTATAAACAAAATGATCATCAAAACAGAAATAATCGGGTAAGGATGAATAAAACGTACTCAATAATCATGCACCCGTGAATAAAGGGGGAAAAAAAAGATGGAGAAGATGAAAGAGAAGACACCTGTAGTACAAAAAAGAAAGGGAAAAGGAAGATCAAGTAGATTAAATTCGTCCATTAAAGCCCTATAAATCATCTGCAAATTTACGCTTTCTTTTTTTTTTTTCATTTGTAATTTGCGGTGTCGATCTTGCTAGGGCAGCCATTGCAGGACGAATATTTTGCTAGATATTCAAATTCATTTTCTTTCATACATGCAATGAATAAATGAATATTTATTCTCTCTCTTTATAATACCACTTTCACGTTAAGAACAAGAGATAGTGCTTTGTTGCCCCCAAAGTTTCGTGCAATAACATATTTTCACACCAATTTCAGAATATTCACACAAAAACCCTGAATAGAGGTTCTGTTAGTTAAATGTTGTGGCATTACGTGTTGGAATTAGTTATCGCATCGTTTGTAAAACATTATGTTGACGAACAAAGGGGGTTGAGTTTATCTCATGAAAAGTCCTTTTAGGACTTTCTTAGGGAATACGGATTTATTAAAAATATCTGTTTTATTAGTTGAATTATTATATATAAAAAAGACAATACGAGTTTTAGAAAACTGAGGAACACAATGTCTTTTCACCAAATGTTAGGGATGTCATTGTAATAAACCCTTATAATATTCTTTGTAATAAGCCAAACTAATTAGGGTTGTTCCCATGGCGACAAAGAATACTTTCCACCTTTATTCTATCATTTGTTTCCATTGAAACACATCAAATTTTCCTTTTTCCTCATGTCGTAACATGTGGAATGCCAGAGCTTGTTCATGGAAACAAGTATATTTATTTTACTTGGAAGAAGAAGACAAGAAGGATGAAATTTAATTTTGGTACATTCATTCAGGGAGACAAGCATCGTACAAGAGGGGAAAAAAAAGAAGTTAGAATATGATTCTATTTAGGGTTGCATGCGTTGGTTTGATTTGAGATTAAACCAAATCAAATCAAATCATTTTGATTTATATTGGTTTGGTTATTTTGTATTTAACTTATTTAATAATTGAAACATATGTGATCAAAACTAGGGATAGATTCGATTTAATCTATAATATTGGTTTACAGTATTATGGAAGAATTACTGATAAAGTGAACAATGTTATCAGAAAGATAAATAGTATCATCTTATGAATAAACAAATCAATTTTAAATTGAGCTACTAAATTAAAGCTCTAACTTAAAATTGATTCATATTAGCTAAGCCAATTTGAATTAGATCTGCTCAAGTGGAAGATCAAACTTATAAATATGACTAATAAATTTTAATAAATAGAAAAATTAAAAAAAATAGTCCTAATATGATTTGATTTAGCCGAACTAGCTTGACTCAATCTTAAACTAGGGCTTCCCTTTTTTGAAGTGAGCTTGTTCAAGCCGTATACATACCGGAGCTTGAATCCACCCATATTCGAGATGATAAATTTAGGGTATTAACTGAGATACATCCATTGAATATAGTCTTGATCCTGCTGATTATTTGGGCCTATAGTTATTTGGGCCTCAGAATTTGACAAGTAATTAGCCCAACAGTTGGCCAACCATGCTGAGAAATTGTTATTTTGGTTGAATTTTATTTACATTAATATTGAAATTTCTGAAGTATAGTTTATAATTGTCGAAACAATGTGACATAGGTAAAAATGAGTTCGGATTGGATTTGATTTGTACCGAACCCAAAAAAGACTTATCTTGAATTCGATTGAGATTGATGAATTAATATTTGCATTCAATTTAAAGATAATTCAATTTTAGATTTGATTTGAATTAACTCAAATTTAAATATTCGAATCAATTTAAACTCATCTTGTTTGATATAAACTTGATTTTGAACTGGAGAAGCTTAGTTCAAATCTAACCCTAAAATAAGCGCTAATGTGATTATGCTCGAAAGTTATATTAAAAAGATCTTTTACAACTAAAACAAATTGCCAGCAAAAGAAAAATATGCTTTATTTCATTAGTTAGGAGGGTAATTTGGTAATATACTAAAATATGATTTTAGATTGAGGTAAGAATCGAAAATAACATGAAAATTTTCAGTCACTTTAGTTGGAGGGTAATTTGGTAATATACTAACTCATGAGGATATACATTTTCACATTTTATTAAGTGTTAGGAATTTTTGTTATTGTATTGTACCTAAGAGTATGTGTGGATTCGATTTAAACTACTTGAGTTTTAATTGATGTTCGGCTCTTTTGATCCAAGTTCGGGCCAAAGAACATGACTATACTCGAAACGAAGTTATTTTTATTAGTGAATTTTCTTATTTTTCCTCTGATAATTCAAATGAGTTGTACTCGATCTTGAATGGACTGTTTTAGATTCTAACCGAACTTAAGTTAACTCTCGTTAGGATTTAGTTCAATTTGAATCCATCTTTACTTAAGAGGATTTGCACTGGTCGGCCCAGCCCATAGGCTGTGCGGGAAGCAAAACTAACTAAGCCCATATGCACAGCCATAGCCCAAAAATGTTTTTCATTATGATTAACTGAAAATCCAATCTGTTATGATGACCGCTGAAACCAGAAAACCAAAACCAAAGAAACAAGATGAACCATACAAAAATGGAGTAAACTCAGAGTTCAGTTCAGTATTTGTATGAAGAAGGAGATGCTAAAGCTGTAACAACAATGGCAGCAGCAGAAGTAGCTTTGCAGCAGCTTCAACTGCCACTTTCTTCATCATCAATGTTCTTTGGCAACAACCTCAGAAGAAGCAAAAGCGAAAGAATTTCCATGCATCAATCTCCAAGAATAATAGTGTTGGCTGCATTAGTAATTCCCATTCAATGCTTTATCTTTGCAACTATAACTCAAGACTTGTTGTGTTTTCTGGAAAGGAAGACACTGAACTTCAGCTCAATCAAGAAGAAGATGAAGAAGAAGAAACAACCCCAGAAGACTTCAAGACTTGGAGTACATTGCTCAGATTAAAAGGGTTTTGGAGCTCCTTAGAAAAAACCGTGACATGTTCTTTAGTGAGGTACCATTTTTTCATGTGGGATTGTTGATTTCAAGGTTTTTCTTTGATTACAATCAAGGTTTTGATTGCTTGGATTGTGTCCTTTTTTTTTTTTTTTTTTGCTTTTTGAGGTGTGCGTTTTGAATTTTTTTTTTGTTTGTTGTTGTTATTATAGGTTACGTTGACAGTAATGATAGAGGATCCAAGAGAGGTTGAGAGGGGGAGATTGTTGGGGATAGAAGATGCTGATGCCCCCACAAGGGGGGATTTGGCTGAGGCTTTGGAACAAGTGTGTCTAAAATGTATGTTAAATTTCTGAATTTTAATTTGTAAACCATGAATGCCGATCATTCTAAGCTGTGTCGTGCAAATTTTTTGCATATTTATAGATGTAGTTTTAATGGTTGGTTTTAGGATTTAGTGTTGCTTGAAGAATGATTATGCAAATTTGAGCTTCGATAGGCCTTGTTAGATTTCTCTAAGAGCCTTTAGTATACTCAAGGACGGTTTGTCAAAGGATTTTGTTGGATCCTTTCCATATTTCTTAGACTTGTTGTGCCAATTCATTTGGCAAAGAAGAAAGGAGCACTTAATTGTCTATAATCTATGAGAAACACTCACTTGACGAGAGTTTTTCATTAAATAAAATATGCCATTTGTATCTATGATTGCTACCAAAATCTAAGGTTTAAAATTTGCAAAGTCGGTTATTCTATTCCACTTGTTGAGTAATCCTATATACACTAACAATATATACAAACACAAGCACTAACAATATTTTTCATCATATGATTAATTACTATTTTAATTTTAATTCAAAATCACTAAATTATATGAAGATATCTGAACTTTTGTACCTATGGTTAGTGCATGAAGTATTGTTGTTGGCTTGTTTTAGTTTGTGTCTCTTTTACACAACAAGGACAACAGAGCAAATCACGATTAGTTTTATCTGAGAGGATAAGCTTGTTAAAAGTTTGATGAGAGGGAGCAGTTGCAGTGTATGAACCGGCATGGGAAAGAATTATATGCGATTGAGGAGCACGTGGGGATTTTCATAGACATCCTGGTTTTATATTGATTGATAGGAAGCGACTCAATGATGTTTACATGACTAATCATTTCATTTTAGAGTCGAAGCTGCAGCCATAATGTTTCATATCCTTATTATTGCCTTGTACTTGTCAGCTAGATAAAAAGGGGTACAGCAGTGAGAATGTGTATTTATTGGCATTCCTGGGCTGTGAACCTCCTATATTGGGTGGGAAGTTTAATCAGAACATTCACAGTGTCTGGGATGCTCTGTATCCTTTTGATGTATGACATGCAGTCTTGTTGGCCCTTTCTTTCGGCAAGTTATCTGGAGTGATACAACTTCCAGATGGATGAGTAATAGGATCACATATTGCAATAGTGAACGTTCGTTCCTCAAAGACTTGAAAATCATTCTTCAATAGCTGATGTACAAGGCCTTTGAGGAGCTTTCAGGCATAATGTTTTAAGGATCACAGACATGTAGTGCCTCAAAGATTTACCCAGTGTGATTTGGCATAAACACCGCCGTGGGAAAATATCTTGTACTTTGGAATGCCGCCTTCATTTCTGCTTTTTAAGATGGAAAAGAATTTTCCCAACTTGGCAATTTGTGAGATAATCTGCACTTCCGGTTACACTCCTGCTTGATTGGACTCATCAAACTTTAGAAAGTAAATGTCCTCAATTACATAGATTAAAACAATGACTCATGGTTATTGATATTTAATTTTAAAACATGGAATGACAACAGCATTTGATATCCATCACCGTTTGTAATTTGATAGATTGTTAAATCAATTTAGGTTGATATTTGAAACCGTTTATACTGCCATAGTTATGGGAAAAGAAGCAGTTGATTCCTCTCCATATGCAAAAACTTTTACTTTCGTAAAGCGGTTTAGTATATTCATCTATTAGCCTGAATTTTTCTTTCCAAATAGATCATTATTGCATTACTGATGCTGTAATTGTTCATCTACCAGGTGAATTAAGGAAAGGTCCCAAAAGATTGCATTGATCTTCCGATATTAGCTGAGGAATTGATGCAGTGGCCTAATTTAGAGGTATAATGATGACTTGAGAATATGATAATTGGTCACATTTGAGATGCTCTACAGAAACATTGGGTAACTGTGTTGATTGATGTTCACTTTTTCTTTTCTAGTTGACAAAATCCTATCAATTTTCATTTTGCATTGTAGATGCGATAATAAAATGGCACTGGATTTGTTGTTACTCTTTTAAAAATTAGACAAGCCTATACAAACAGGCTCCATGTTTATCTTGTGATGGTGATACCATTGATCCCAAATTTGGAAAGCCTCTGGAAGCTTTACGCTCAGTAGACAATTGCCTTAACATCAGAGAGCTTAATGTTGGTCATGGTGATATTTTTTTTTCAGGGCTTGCCAATATGCATGTGAAATAACTGGCTTTGTTTTAATTTTTTGCCTATACTCATTGATGCAAATCTAGCAAATCCCTATATGCAAGAGTTACGGACACTGGTATTTGGCCGCTAAGAGATCGAATGTTGATTGGGATTCCGCTGCTGAAATTGAAGATTCTGACAACAGTGGTGAAGCAGGAGTGCCTCCAGCAGTGGTTTGTTTCTTGTCATTGTTTTAAGTATTGTTAACAGAAGACATGTCATTTTTAAAGAAAATCAGTAAATTTTTAAAAGATTTAAAACATAGGCATACTTCTTTTTCCTCGGTTGATCTTAATATGAATTGATAATCTCAAACTGAGCACTGTACCTAATACAGGAGACATGGCATTGAAGTTGTGACTGAAGAAGCTAATTCTCTTGCAGGGTTGTGGAGCACTGTACCTATCATGGCTTTTCCAGTTATCATCCGTATCTCTGTAGTCTTAATTTTGTTTTATAATTTCCTCCAGTAGACTTTTTTTCTTCCCATTTTAGTTTTGTAAATAGCAATCAAGAAATAGACTAATAATTTCTGTTGATAAATTAATCAATTTCTACTTTGAACACGGTCCAAATATAGTTGCCGACACATGTTGATATTTTCTGGCTAAATTTTGCCAGTAGATCTTACAAGCTCTCATTCCTGAACTTTTTGTCAATAAGAAATGTTATGTATACTCAGTTTTGAATACACAATTGAGTACTCAAATGTTATTTTATCTTTAATTTAAAATCACTCAATTACATGATTATACATCATTTGGGTGCTTAATTGGGTATTCGAAATTGGTGTACATAGTTTTATTGTTTGTCGACGCAAGCTCATTGATACTCAAAAGTGTTGTTGTGTGCTTTTGATGTAAATTCTTGATTTCTTGCAAGTTAGATTTCAAGGTTGTTAGGAGCCACCAAATCATATGAATTTCTGAAAAGTCAGCTCTCAGTAGAATTAAAAAAGATATCTCAGAGAGTAGTAGCATGGCATGCATCTCCCTGCAGATTTTGATACAGAGAAGTTTATATTTTATTCATTATCCCTCCTGAGTAAATGTAGAACATGTAAATCACTACTTGTATGTGGGCTAGGCATGCTGCCCACGTCGTAACTTTCTCTCCTCTTTTAAGCACTTCCATCTCAGGCCCCATCCTTGCAGTCTATGCCCTTTTAACTCTATGGCACCGCTTGTGTCAGCGTTTGTGCCTCCTGCAGCTCGCAAAGCTACCCAAGAACCAGATGAATTTGGGGATGAACTTAATGAGTTGAACTTCTTAGCCTCTGGTGATGAGCCTGATATATTGGTTAAGAAGGAAAGTCCCCAGAATGAGAAGCAGATATCGGTGGATCCTATATCGTTGTCGCTGAGGGAACCGAGCTTTAACTTGATGTTGCCTCCTGTTATTACATCTCCAAGAGACGCAGCTCCTCGAGTTCCGCCAGTTCTACCTCCTGTAAAAACCAAGTTCATAAGCTGCAGCCTCCCGAACTCCACCACATCTTCTCCTCGATTTGGCTCAATTCTGTCAATGAAAAAATGGAAGAACAATGAAAGGCAAGCTTCTCCTAAAAAAGTTGATAATCTGGTCAGGCAGCATTCATATGCACATTCGCGTCTTTCGTTATCACAGAATGCCAAGCTCACAAAGAGCAAGTCTTGCGGCGAAGGAAGAGCCTCTGCACCACCAGATGAGCTTGAACTTTGCTTTAGCATACCTAGAGCTCCTGAATTCAACGAAATCTCTCATGCCAACTTTTCCAAAGCTGAGACTAACGAAGATTTTTTTGTTAACAATGTTGATCCCTGCGACGAGGACTTCAAATGTGGCGGCTTTTGTATGTTCCTCCCTGGTTTTGGCAAAGCAAAGCCGGTGAGAGCAAGAGTGGAAGAGGCAGCAGTGATGGAGAATGCGATTTCCAGGGCAGTTTCTTTAGAAAAGTTTGAATGTGGATCGTGGGCATCATCTGCCATAGTTCATGATCCTGAAGAGGATGGAGACTGGACAAATCATCTCTACTTCGACTTGCCATTGGAGTTGATAAAAAACAATGCAAATGATGCTCATTGTCCGATCAATGCAGCCTTCGTCTTCAACAAGGACTTGAAGGGTGTGCTTAAAAATGGTTCAACATCAGGAAGAACAACTGCTTGGAAATCCCATGAATCGTCTCGCCACGTTCGGTTCTCTGTATCTTCACCTACAACATCATTCCCTTCATCACCAGCATCATGCATTAGCCCTAGGCTGCGCAAGGCTAGGGAGGACTTCAATGCATTCTTGGAAGCTCAAAGTGCTTGAGAATGAGAGTCTCACCTGTTTTTTTGGTACTTATATATGCAGTGTCTCATTGGTAGAATCTGAAATAAAACTTAGAGTGATCAATATCAATAATAGTAAAATATAAAGGATGGTAAAAATAATGAAATATAAGAAGATTATCTTATTTTTATTTTACATAAAGATAATGTGTTTATATGTCACATAATTAAAAAATGATAAAACATATTTGTTAATAAGAATTGTTATATCAATTATATATTATAATAATGTATTTATGTATTAAAATTTTAATCTTAAAAAAAAAAATGCTACTAGAATTTTTATTCTTTAAATAAATCATATTAATATTTTTATCTTTAAAAAAAATTCTAAAACGTCTTTTCATCAACTAAATTTAAATTGTTTATAAGTTCGATAGTGTTATCTTTTGCCTCACTCCTCACCTGCTCATAGAATAGTAGGACTTGCACTCTAATCTAAGATATTGATTAAAATAACCATTTTTTTACTTTATATATATATATATATATATATATATATATAACCATTTTTTTATCATATAAATATAGTTATTTTTTAAGTTGATTTTATCTTCGAAAGAAAAAGATTATGAGATTTGGGATTGACTGAATGGGTTGGTTGGCTAACCATCGGACCAATCACCCCGCCAACCTTCCCTTCATATTTTTATTTCATTTCGACTCATATTTTAGTCTTGATTGAGTGAATAGGTGAGTTTTATATCTTGATAGGGTGAGTTTATGTCTGGTTGGATAAATCTTGGCTAGATAAGTATAAAACCTAAAGATATTTTAAATATTTTATGTTTTAATCTATATATATAAAAAAACTAGAAAAAAAAAGTGGTTATACAATATATACAAGGAAGAAAAAAAAAAACTATCTTAATCAATATCCCCTCTAATCAGGCAATAGATTTTTTTTTTTTTTTTAATGTATTAAGCTTTATAAATGAGGTAGTTGTCTGATTATGATTTGTATGCATGTTAGGCTTTCAAACTTAAGTTTTATAATTATAATAGAAATAAAAATAATAATAATAATAAAAAGAAGATCCCTTCTTCCTCTGTTGATACCTAATTTTACCTGTAACCCATGTTCTCTAAATCCTTCTTCCACATGCTTTCCTGTGATGTAGTTCTACAAGGACCATATTGTCAAATATGAGAATATTGGGGGCTCTAAGTGTTAAACTTTCTTAATTATTGTCGATCTAACGGTTGGAAATTAATAATACAGTTGAAAAAGAAATGTGTTGTTTTCATAATTTCTAGGGCATTTGATGTTGAAATTTATCGTTAATTATTTTACTAACATGTGACGCAATGGTCCACAAGCCAACCAAACTCGGTCTTGTAACTATCATTTTAGCATGGCTCGATCAAATTGTTAGTTCGACTAATTAGATAGATTAGCGTCGGTGATATAATTAAAATTTTAAAATAAATCTATTAAATAAATTTATTAAATAATATTAAATAGCCAGAAGACTTGATTGAATCTTCAACATCGATATAACAATTATTTTTGTAGTTCTTTCAAGATCGTAATGACTTACTCAACCTACATTCTTACTTTAATGTTTAGTGCTTTCAAGAATCGTGACCGTTTAAACACAATCTAATCCACGTATACTAACTACGATGATTATATGCGTATAACATGAAAAAGAGAAAAAAATATTTCCATACGTAGAATTAAAAATAGGGGTGGATTTGAATTAAGTGAACTCGATTCAAAAATATTTCCATATGAAGTAAAGTTTTAGTTCTATAGTTTAGCTCAAATTTTTTTCTGATGATATTATTTATTCTGTTGTTAATATTATTCAATTTGTTGGTATCCATCAACGATATCTTTAATTAGTCTGAGCAAAGTTAAACTCAAACTCAAATTGATTAATTAGGATTTGAGTTGAATTTAAATCAATTTATATTTGAGTTTAACTCAGTTTAATTCGAATCTAATTCTAACGGAAAACATGACATTTTCCGTCTGGGTATTTAATACTAGTTTATGCTCATGCTAGAACAACCATTTGACCCTAATACAATTTGCCCAGTTTAAACTTTTGATCAATCTCGTCCGAATTACAATTAACACCCTAATAAAGTTTGAAAAGACGGAGAACCAACCCAAGAAGTCTTTCTATATTTTATTATGTTTCTGTCAAGAATCATGTGCACCACATATTTTAGTGCATACAAATACCTACAATTTCGGTGACATGAGAGTGATCAACTTGGTTGTATTGGAGATAAGGACAATTTTGAAAGAGAATTTTTTCTATATTTTTTTATTAATTGAAAGCCAGAAGAGGCGTTGTTGATGTACAAATCTTACATTATTGAGCAACTAAACAAAAATATAGCAATAGTTAAAAATTGTCCTCATCTTTACACCTTTTTGTTGCAGATAAGCTTCTGGCTGCTTCATTGTTTTTTCTGGGTTTTATTTTCTGGTTCTCTTAAAATTTATAATACCTCTTTGAGCAATATTATAAGTAGATACAATAAATAGTAATATATACAAATGAATTGATATGTTATTATGTAGTTAATCAATCTAATTATTTATTTTATCTAAATTGAATGTGATCTGAGTTAAACCCAAAAATGGGTTAATCTAAATTCGGATTGATTTATAAATAGTTAGTTCAAGTAATCAGATATGTCGTTAGAGGTCATAATGAGATTCAAAACTATTCAATCATATTATTACAAAACTAGGTATAAACACAGTTTTTTTTTTTTGTAACAAAGAATCTCATTTGAACTGAATTATCTCTTTAGGTTAAATCAATCATATTAAACATGACAAATCCAGAATTCAGTAACCAATTTCTTAATCACTGACCTAGGTAAATTATAAAAGAAAACTTAAACTTATATTCTTTTATATATAAAATATTTAAACTGAATTATCTCTTTAAGTTTAACCAATTATATTTAGTATAATAAATTTAAAATTTAGTGACTAATTTTATAATTATTGACCTAGATAAATTATAAAAAAAGATTTAAACTTATATTATCTTTTATCATTTAAACACTTTTTTGAAGTGACAAATATAAACACAAATATTAATATTTAAATAATTTTAAATTAAACATAAAATTATCAATCACATTAGGTACCCAAATTTTCCCATGTTAGTTACATGATATGAAATGACATGGGACCCTTGTGCATGATCACACCCACTTGCTCTTTTTGACTCTTGGGGAAAGAAATCAGATGAACAGAGCTTGTGTCTTTCCTAGAAATGGTAGAACATCTCTCTGCCTCACCATCTAAAGCACAATTTCCACATCCTACTAGTTGAGGAGAAAGGCGTAAAAAGAGGGAGAATTCCTCCTCCCAATAACAACATTTCATTATTAATACATAAATTAATATTTATTATTAATATATATAATTTTATTACAAAATATATTATACCAAAAAATATAAGCGGATTTGTTCTATACTGATTCGATAATACTATCTGAAAAATACCAATGATGATAGTTGCATTGATATAAATCACAACCTACATTCATTAACTATGTTATATACGAAACTAGATCGGGTATTATAGTAGTTTCCCAAAATGAACAAACAAGTCTAAAAATTTTGTAATTTCTAATGTTTCCATCATAATATGTATCTCTATACCTCCTACTAGTGGAGAAAAACGTAAAAAGAGAAAAAAAATTATCCAATTATATAATAACACATTATTGTTAATACATAGATTAATACTTATTATTAGTATATATAGTTTTATTAAAAATATATTATGCCAAAAAAAAAAAAGCAAATATGTTTTGCATTAAGTTGATAATATTATCAAATCAATAACAACAAGATCGTTGCATTAATATAAGTTATAATCTACATTCATAAACCAAGTTTATATACCAAACTAATAACATTATCAATCCGATATTGTAGTAGTTTCCGAAAACGAATGCATAAATTGAAAGAATAATGTAATCTCTAATGTTTCTTCTCTACACCTTTCTTTTTAAAAAAAAAATAGAAAAAAAAAATATTATACAAAAGGAGAAAACAAAATCATTGGTGAGCTTTTCGAAGTTTATGGCCAATCATTCTGAGCTCAAATTTCTTCACAGCCCGAGCTGTGGATTTCATTGTTGTATCCAGAATGTAGGGAGTGTTTTCAAAGTCATATTGTGTCAAATTGACAAAAGTAGTGCAGGGTTCTTGCCTGTTTGCAATTGTGCCATGGTAATGGTAGTATCTAATCTTGCCTTCCGTCTTGTGGGTTGTTCTTCCATGGAGGTTCTGCGACATGTGAACTCCAGACGCATATACATTCCGAGGCTGAATGGCGTATTTTCGATCCCTCCTTATCCCACGCTTTACATCCCGGTATACAAGCTTCTCAAACCCCCACTTCCTGCATTTAACAATAATGTCAGCAACAAGCATTTGCATAAACGTGCATATCTACTAATGGTAACAACTTATGTATTGTAAAATCAACCAAATTGAGCACCCAGAATCGATAGGTCGCATAGCAAAATCTACCATTATGTTACAATATCAGCATCAATACAAAATGAAGCTCCAGGACAACCAAATTTGAATTCGATTTTTCTAGACCAATGTGGTTCTACTGGTGTCTTTATGCAAGAAGAGAGCATCAATCATTCAAGAATTTTTCTGTAAGAACCATATCAAATGAACAAGTCCTAATCAAAGATAAGAATCAATCGCTTTCAAACAAAGTTCAGACCTACTCCCACTTCCACCTGCCCGAATGCAACAAACTCCAAAGTCGCGAACAATGACCCAAACACACACATACATACATAACTTCAACCTCAATTCTAATATGTTACAGTATTCATATGATACATTAAATAAATCTGCAGATGCCTTGTATGATGCTGAAATTTCCACAAGGTTTAATGGCTAACAGAAAGCTCATTGTCATTAAAAGGACTATCCTACTCAAAACTCATTGAAAGTTCATTAATGTTGCTTCACAAGAATATCTACCACAGAACCCTGTCTTACCTTTTACTATTTTTACACATTGATCAATTAAATGACAGATTTAAGCAAAATTAGTCTAAAACACAATCATTTCAAAAATGAAGTTCATGTAAGAGCATAAAGATTTAAAAGTTTTACCTCTGAGTTTTTCCAGCATCAGCTTGCATACAAAGCTGACTACTCATATGACTCTGCTCAATGGTGAATTGATCATAGCCAGAAAGGGAATCAAGCAAAGCCTTGATGGACATTTTTGAGGGCACATAAATGTATTCATCAGCATCAAAGAAGAACATCCATTTAGCCATGAACTTGTATCTATGTAAACAATCATTCACCACCAAGAATTGATTGTGATAGTACCCATCAAACCTCTCTTGCTCCTTTATGTCTTGCAACGTCACATATCCCAACTCCATCCATGGCTTCAACACCTTCAAAACCTCAGGATGAACCCCACCGGCATCATAAATCACAAAGTGGGATTTCCCCCCAAATAGTCTCACATGATAAGCTATCCACTCTCTTATCCTTTGTGGACTTAAATTCCCATACAAAGGCGACCCACAATAGAAATAATCATACTTTGGAGCATAAGTAGTATAAATACTAAAATCAACACTCCCTGGAGGCTCTTGAATTGCCTGAATTTGATCCACCGCACTGTGTTTTGCATCAGCACCAAAAGCTCTTGAGGCATGAACCACCAAACTTCCTCCACTGTTGTCACCATTAACGGGTTCATTGAAGGTACAATTTACAACAACAACGGTGTAAATTCTGCCGTATCCCCAGTCGGGGAGGATTCTGTAACCGGAGGCCTCGATGCTCGGCTGTGAATGGTTTAAAGGAACCCACTCACATTCATAAGTGGGCTTTCCAAAGACATGATTCGGCTTTGAAGAAAGGCCAAGAATGGCGAAAGTGTTGAGCCCTCCACGGTAGCTCCCCATGGTGATGAAATTATAAGCTGCAGCTCCATATGTGTTGAAGGCTCGCTTGATGGTGGTGGCGTTGTGGATGATTTGGTCCAGCTCAAGGGCAGGCGGAGGAGGAGACGGCGAAGGAGTTGAAGGTGGAGGAGGATAAGGAGGAGAAGAGGCCAATGGTGGCTGTTGTTGAAGATGAAAGGTAGCGTTTTGGCTGTCGTTCGTGTTGATTTTCGAGATGCAGAGACGTAAATCAGAGGAAGGCATGGTGAAACGAGATGGGATGAATTGGAGAAGAGTTACAATGCTGCAAAGAATCAAAAGAAAGCCTATTAAAAGCTTGAGTTCCGCTGCACAGTTCCATGCCAACCACACAAACAGCTTTTTCTCTTTGTTGTCTTTCTGGTCTCTTTCTTTGAGCGCCATTGTTGTTGATGTTGAGGCTAGTCTTCCTGAGGAAGAAGAAGCCAATGGAGAAGACAAAGTTTCAAACTTTGGCCACAGAAGAAGATAAAAAAAGCAAGCTTTTAGGAGGAAGAAGAAGAGAATGGAGATGAATATCAATCAATTAAACAAAGACAAAATGCCTTCTTTTTCCATCTCTTTCCTCTCTTTCTCTTTTATCTTGGCTCTTCTTTTATAGAGCTCAACAAGAAAATTCAGAGGCACCCCCAAAATATTGTTCCCGTTCCATTGGAGTCCATGATGTTTGGTTCTCAAACACAACCTTTTTATATCATTTGAATAATATGATATATACAAACAAATATTATCAGCTTTTGAAAGATAGTTTGTTTTAGTTTGGTTTGATCCAAATTTATTTTGGTAGAGCTTAAGTTGGAAGTGTTTGCTAGCTTTTGAAATCAAGTTGAACTCGATTTAGAAAAAATTTAATTCGGCCTAGCTTATGATCCTATCTTATCTGATGGCTCAAATTAATTCAAGTTTAGTTTATAGATCAATTTGAATCATGTCAAATAATTATTAAAATAATATTTTTTATCGTTTTGATAATTGTTGTATCAAACATGTATTAAATAAACTTAAGGTATGAATTCGAGTTATGAACTCAAATCAAACTTCTACCTTCAAAGTTGAACTTAAGTTATCTTTAAGTTTGATTCGACTAACTCTAGTCAAATTTAAGCCATTCCATTTTTAATTCAAGCTAAACTTTAACTAAAGGGCATTCAAATTTGATTCGATTTATATCTAACTTAATTGTTTTTTGTAATTTTAAGATATTAATATTAATATAAATACTTAAATAATCATATTATAACACATTAAATTCTATTGAACTATATATATGTGCACACACACATACACCCGCACAATAAAAAACTTATATTTTCTTAATAAATTATGTTTTAAAAAAATATTAGTATGTATTTAGTTTGGATAATTTTTAATTATAAAAAATAAAATATTATCATAAAAGATATATTATTTAAAGAATTACTAGTATATATTATTATTATATTTGATAAAACTAATAAATATATATAATTATTATATTTAATTGATTAAAAAAACCTAAAACATCATATCACTTAAATGTCTTATAATGTTTTTGGGTAAAAATTAGTAATATATTTGGTTAAGTTAATATGTATTATGTTAAATTATTTACTTTTTGTATTTTTGATAATATATTAGAAGTATTTTTAAAATGTTAAATTATGAAATTAGTTAATTATAATTAAAAATATTTTTATTTAAAAATTTTGTAATTAAAAATAAAATTATAATAAAATTAATATTATTTTGATAATGAATTAATTTTATCACACCTTACACCATTAAGATTATCCAAATATTTTGTAATTAAAAAAAAAAACAGATATATAATAAAATATATCGGTCGGTAACATGATTTTTACAGCTCAAAAACCGCGTCAAAATGATGGGCTAGAAATCCCGACACAGCAAGGCATGGGTGTGCCCGGGCTTCTTGCCTTTTTTCTTGTAGATCCCTATACTTTCTTAAATTGAATGCACCCTTTCTAAAAGCCCTAATATCTTAACACATCGCTGAATATGAATGAAAAATATAGTAAGGTTTTGCTGTCCTTGTTTGCAAACATAGAATTCGAAGAAACAGTTGTAACTTGAACTTTTTGAATTGAATTGTGGAGAAATTTTTTGGTATTAATAAATCAGAATTTTGACGGTTTTTATTAGAGTTAGATTTGAATCGAATCGAATCGAGTTAAGTTTAAACTCGACTCGATTCATATATGGGTGGCTTAAGTTCGAGTTCGAGCTCGACAAAGACTGACCCATTTTGAGTTTGAATTCAGTTCGGTTTGGCTCAGCTCATTTTTCGTTATCCAAACTACATCGTTTTAATATATATTAGTCAAAACGATATTATTTTATATCAAAAATTTTAATTAAAAAATCTGACGACTCGAGCTCGATTAAGTTCGGCTCATTTTGAGCTCAACCGAGTAGAGCTCAAACTGGCTCAGTTTGAATCCAACTCTAGTTTTTATAAACTAAAAGATTATTTATTTCTTATATTGAATTAACAAATTGAATAAATTCAAGTTCCAAGAAATGTAAAATTTGTTAATCTCTAATTTGACCAACTTTAAAACAAATTAAATAAATTCAAATTCCAATGATTACAAATTTAAAGTTGATCAGATTGAATAATACTATTACTAATAATAAATTTGTGACAAATTTAAGTTTGAAATTTCATTTTATATTGTTAAAAAATAAATCATTTCGACTCATCAAAACTAATATAAATAATAAGTAAACAAACTTGTATATATGAGCTCATTATATGTATGGTCACGCGTCAATCGTAAATAGTGGGTCGTGATACTATGCATCCAACCAACAAAAAAACTCATTTAACCAATGTTAAGGTATAAGTCATACGTATCAAAATAATATTATTCTTTTGTCTGTATTCATTCATGTATTTATAAGACAAAAATAAATAATAAATGCGGGATACACCTTTATAGAATGGGATACATCTTTGCCTCCATCCCTTTCATGTTCATGAGGATTCTTTGTCATTCTCCCATGAGAAAATATTTCTCTACTTTTCTTTCCCCTTCTCATCCTTTCTGTATGATTATTATTACATTACCGACACTATGGTAAATAGTAAAAATTTTTCATTAATTATGATAAGACCGTTTACAAGAGAGTGTCACATAAGAAATAATAAAAACTTGTTGGAAAGTAAAGGGAGGGTCAGTGGTGCAAAAAGTGAAATTGAAGTTGTGAAGAGGTGGCAGGTGGATCATTAAAAAATATTATTTTAATAAAATTTATTATAAGTAAATTATAAAAATATTAAAATATAATATCAATAATAATTAAAATTTTTACAAATTATATATAATTATATTTTTATATAATTATAATTATTTATATTAATTTTTATTTATATTTAAAATTTTATTTTATTATTAAATAATAAAAATATGATTAGATTAGTTAGATTATTAACGTGTCTTAAAAGTCTTAAGTATTTGATTTCTAAACCAATAATAAACAAGATAAAATATTATATTATGTGTTTTATTAATATTAGGTTGAAGCAATTTAATAAAAGAATTAACCGATAAAAACATTCTAAAAAATAAAAATAATAGATAATTTTAGATCAATTTAAATTAAATTGGATTAACTCTAATATTAAAGAGTCGGTTAGGATAAAAAAATTTTGATGTAATTATAATTTAAATCAAATTAAAGTTAAAGATTTTTAATATAAAACTTAAACTGATATAATACAAATATGATCTGATAATATAAACGGTCAAATCTAATAAAGTTAACTCTTTTTTACAACTTTGCGACCATGTTTACATGGATGTTGTGTTATTAACTGTAAGGTTGGCTCAAATGTACTCAACAAATATGTACGAAATTAAAACGGAATGTAGAGGGGTCATTGAGAACAATAATAAAATATAAGGGCCTCAAATTTACAATAAAATCAATGATTGATACAAATATTGAGGGTTTTATGAACATTTTGCATATACAATATAAAATTTTCCCAAATCCAAGAGGGTGAGCTAAACTTCCTAAGCCCCACCCGCCTACGTCTATGTCGTTTATAATGTCATTAAGTTGATGTAACGGACAACCTTTTGCTTCGTTCGTGTCTTGTTGTTATCTAAACAGATAAAAAGAGTCATTATATTTTATTTATAATTTAAAATAATTTGATTATATAATAATATGTTAATTTATTTATATTTTTAAATATGTCTTTTTATATAAAGTATTAATATATTATAACAATAATAAAATTATATACCTTTATAATAAGTATTAATTTGTGTATTAAATATAATATATCATTAAGTGAGGAAGAGAGTTTTAATTAGAAATAAAACAACTAAACATAAATTAAAGTATAGTTTAACATAAACTTAGACCAACTTAAGCTCAAATTGACTTGAGACAAACTGAACTTGAGTTTATTGAGCTATCTTTAAACTAGTTTAACCTTGACTTGCTTGAAGAGAATTGAGCTTGAATTGGGCTACAATATTGAATCAATAACCAAAGAAAAATAACCAAAACGATGTTATTTTTATCTGTATTGATCAAAATAACGTTTTTTTGGGCATTCAAATCAATTTTTTTATGTTTACAAATTTGGCAAATTGAACATCCTTTCAACTCAAGCTCAAGCTTTTACTGAACAATATTAACTCCTAAACTTAAACTCAAGCTTGTCTGAACTGAGCTCATTTTCGAGCTTAAACAAATTTAATTCAAATTTAGTTCTAAAAATAATTCACAATTACAAAAATAAGCCAAAGGACTATATTCCACCAAAGTTTTAGTTTAATCTCAAAAATATACCTACAATAATTGAAAAACTCAAACTTCTACCTATGGGCTAAATGTCGTTCAAATTTTCAGTTCGATATAAGGGTAAAATTGTTATTTTATCCATAAACAAAATTTTGAAATTTCATATCATTTTCCCTCTAGGTTTTATAAACTAAGACTTCTTCTCCATTCTCAAAGTTTGAAAATTTTAGATTTTACCCCCAGTGTTTGTTTCTATTCTCTAGCCACCACCAATCTGGTCAACAGTCGGTGCTTTTCACCTATCTTTTAGATCCAACCATGAAGGACAACCACCCACTACTATGAAGGACGATGAAATGCTGACTTGATGAATTGAAGAGGAAGAAGTATCAATGCTTCGAATCAAAGAGGGCCATCACATTTTCCTCCAACATTAGCTTTGTTTTTCATCGATTCACACTACAGAAGCTTCGTATGGGGCTGATTCGACGGATATTGAAGCCAATGCTGGAGGAAAATGCGATGACCCTCTTCGATTCCTCTTTAATTCGTTGTGTAGAAGCTTTTTCCTCTGTTGTGGGATATCATCAGTCGTGGCAAAGAGAAGAGAGGACAATGGTGGTCGTCGCTTTCACTGGAGAGTAAAAAACCTTAAAGGTTTGCGGGGGTGAAATGTTACTTTTTCAAAGTTGATATGAGGTGAAATACTACTTTTCAATACTTGAGGGGGGGGGGAATGAAATACAATTATATATTTTTTAATATAAAAGATAAAATAACAAATTTATCTTAGTATTAAACTAAAAATTTTAATAACAGTTAATATATGAATAGATATTTGAGTTTTTTAATTATTATGAATGTATTTTTATGATTAAATTAAAACTTGAGTAGGAGATAGTCTTGACCTTACATAATAATACATCATTTTTACTATCTAAGTTGATGCTCGTTATGTTATAATTAATATTTCTAGAGACAAAGAAGAAATGGTCAAATTATGTTGTGTGGTCACATTTCTTAGAAGATTCTATAAATCTTATGCATGTGACGTGCAACATGCCACAAGCTTTATTTGTGCTATATTATTAAATTATTAACACGCATAACGCGTTCTCATATATGCACTAATCAAGGCTTAATTAATACTTAATATTTATAATCATGAATTACTAAAAAAATATCTTGACTTTATCATTTATATATTTTTATTAAATTCATTTTAATTTTAAGAATTGGGAATTGGGTAAGATGAAACTCGAAGAAATAAATTAAAAAAATGCTCTTAACTCCTTTAGAAAAATAAGATTTTGGTGATTCGAAATCTATAATCATATTATTTTACACTTCAAAGATATCAATACGAGAGGTATTGAACTATCGTGTTTATTTTATTGAGTGAACTGAATTTTTTTTTTTAAATCAAAGAGATTGAATTCTGGAATTTGACCAATGACTTAATCAAAATTTTTAATTTTTTTATATAATATATCAAATATTTAGTATTTTTTATTAAAAGTATTAAATAAACACAATTAATATTATTTATTTTGAAAGTAATGCCATTATTTTGATATATTCAATATAAAAAATAGTGAAATAATTTAATTATTTTAATTAAAAATGTGAAAATTTGGTTATTTTAATAAAAAAAATTTGAAAGTTTAATCTATTCAATAAAAAAAACAAAGTTTGATTTTTTCTATAAAAAAAAAAATGATAGTTTGACACCTTTAAATACTGTTATCCCTTTAATTTTACAATGTGAGAGAGAAAAAACAACTGCAATTTTATAACTCGATTTTGTACTCATATTTTGATTTAGTAACAATTTTTTTTCTGATCGTAGTTTTTTGTTTATTTAGAGTTTTCCATGTAAATAAACCCTATGCTATTTTCTGTTTTGTTTTTTTTTTTATATTCCCATAATCATATCAATTTAATAAATAAAAAATAAAATAAAAATATATGTCCTTCTGTTAGTGTTTACATCCATATTATATTTAAAATCAATAAACTATTTACTAATATTTAAATGTTCACGTCAAATTTTTATTAAAATTTCAAAACAGAGATAATGATATTGAAAGATACCAAATTATCACGTTCTATACAAGTACAGTTAGATTGTTATATTATTTTATTTTGAAAGTAATATTATTAATTTGATATTTTTAATAAAAATAATAAAAATTTGATGACTTTTGCTTCAAAAATTTGAAATATATAATTATTATGTAACATAAAAACCATAAGAGGAGGTTTTATCGGCCATTGAAGAGATCGAGCTTCGAGAATAATGGAAAAATGTCTCAATTTTCTATAACGAACCTGGTTCGTAAAAAAATATAAATTAAGAATATTATATATTTAAAATGTGAGAATAACAAATTAGTTTTGCTGTATAAATCTTATCAAGTAATATTTAATTGGAACGTGCCAAGGAATTACAATTATATAATACATTATTCTAAAGAGTAAATTAAATTACTTTTTGACCCAAGTTTAGGAAAATCACATTCTCCCCCCTTGACTTTTTTTAATAAGAACTTCACCCAACTCAGATCACCACTTATCTGAAACTGAACCAAATATATTGAACAGAATAAATCTCGGATGTAATAGCTAACTTTATAATCACTGAAACAAATAAATCAAAAGTTTAATTTTAATATATCGTTAGAGTAAACTTAATCCTATTGAATCCGAACCACCCATGATAGGTTGACCCAATCTATTGTGATTAAAAAGACAAAATTAACCCTTATAGGTAAAATTGATTTTTTCATTTTTGATAATTATTGAAATTAATTGTCACTCTCTCTTTTAATAAAACAAATAGCGTAATTTTTATTTGGGGGAGGAACTCTCTTATGCTCAACTCACATAAACACTCTCTCCACTATTATTCTCTTCATCAGTAAAATTTTTTTATAAAAAATAAGATAGCAAATTAAGTATGTTATGAATTTTAATAGGAGTGCATTGGATCATTATTCATTATCAACCTTCTAAATAATTTTTCCAAATATACTTTTCTATAATCCTGAAATTGTTTTAGTTTCCACTTACAAACCCTTTGATTATTTTATTTTTGTGTATTTTCCATTTTAACCATATAACACTTTTATGTCATTCTGATTATAATTTTTTTCTACCTAAGTTGCAATTTAGATGACAATTTATAATTTAAAATTTTAATAGACGAAATCTTGAGATTTCCTCGAACCTCGCATGGAAAATGGCAGTCCACTACTCTATTCAAAATAATAAAGTTGTCAAAGTTTGTGAAAGAGCATCATGTTTAGAAGGAACCTTCACCAGCAAGCTCAATTTGAATTGGTTTCCCCGAGTTGTTCCCTTAGGTACACTATATTATATATACATCTTTATTTATTTTAACGTATATTCAATCTGATTGGATTGATATTATTTATTTTATTGATGATATTATTTTTTTGTTAACAAACTTTAACGATATCTTTTGTTAGTTTAACTTAATTCGAGTTTTAACTCAAATTAATTATATAAAATTTGAGTAAAACTCAAGGTAATTTACGTTTGAGTTAGAAACGATTCAAATCTTGTCCTAATTTATTTATTTATTTAGTTTTTAAGCTAACCCTATATAAAAAAAACCAGCCAAAATAATATATTCCATGAGTATGTTATTATGATAATATTTATAATTTGTTTAATTGGAAAATATAAATAAAATGAAAGTTTTGAACTTTAGTTAAATTGTGACTTGGTCATGTCAATGCAATGTGGTCGCATGTTAGTCTAAGAAGAAATATTAAACATCCTCTTATCTATGTTCCATTCTTTGTATTTATACACAAAGAGGTAAAATAATATGTTGAAAACAATTTAAATATGTCAAATATCAATTCTGTAAATTTTGTAAATATAAATTTGGTGTATCCGACTTATAGTTTGTGATGAAACCCAATCAAATACTGTGTGAGATATTGACGTCAGTAATTTCCACAATCCCATTTGTAGAGTTACGTAATCCATGGAAGATAGAAAATGTATTTGATTTTAAGTATTTTCGATTCTTAGAGAGAAGTAACTATTACTCTGTAAAATGACATTATATCTTGAGAAGACAGTTCAGACATTTAAATAGATATCTAATATCAATAACTCATCTACACCAACTATTCTTAATAGTTAAAGTAAACCACATTAGGTGTTATGGGTGGACTCAGACTTAAATATATAATTATTATGTAAAATAAAAAATATTAGATTTCCTGATGAGGCTATCCTTTCAAAATAATTATTATATAAAAACCATGACCGGAGGTTTTACCGGCCAAGAGATGAAGTAAGTAATATTTAATTGGAACGTGATAAGGAATTACAATTATATAATACATTATTCTAAAGAGTAAATTAAATTACTTTTTCACCCAAGATTTAGGAAAATCACATTCTCCCCCCTTGACTATTTTTTTAATAAGAAACTCCACCTAAATCAAATCATCACTTATTTGAAACTGAACCAAATATATTAAATAAAATAAATTTAAGATTTAATAACTAACTTTATAATCACCGAAACAAATAAATTAAAAATTTAATTTTAATATATCGTTAGAGTAAAGTTAAACCGTATTGATGATTTAAACCCATGATAGGTTACCTTAATCTATTAAGATTAGAAAGACAAAATTAACCGTTATCAGTAAAAGTAATTTTTTTACCTTTGACAGTTATTGAAATTAACTATCACTCTCCCTTTTAATAAAACAAATGACATAACTTTTATTTGGGAGAGAAACTCTCTTACGCTCAACTCACAAAAACACTCTCTCCACTATCATTCTCTTCATCAGTAAAAAATTTTCATAAAAAATAAGATAATAAATTAAGTAAAGTATGTTATGAATTCTAATAGGAGTACATTGGATCATTATTTATTATCAGCATTCTAAATAATTTTTCCAAATATACTTTTCTATCATCCTGAAATTATTTTAGTTTCCGCTAACAAACCCCTTGATTATTTTATTTTTGTGTATTTTTCAATTTAACCTTATAACGACTTTTATGTCATTCTGATTATAATTTTTTTCTAATTAAGTCGCAACTTAGATGACAATTTATAATTTAAAATTTTAATAGACGAAATCTTGCGATTTCCTCGAACCTCGCATGGAAAAATAGTAAGTTGGTGGGAGAGCATCATGTTTAGAAGGAACCTTCACCGGCAAGCTCAATTTGACTTTAAAATTTCAGCATCTATGTAGTGCTCTCCAGGCATTCAATTGGTTTCTCCGAGTTGTTCGCTTAGGTATTATATTATTATATATACACCTTTATTTATTTAAACGCCATATTCAATCTGATTTGATGATATTATTTTATTTTATTGATGTTATTTATTCTTTAAATATTATTTATTTTATTGATGATTTAATGATATTATTTTATTAATATTATAATTTATTTATGTATTTAGTTTTAAAGCTAACCCGATATATAAAAAAAAAAACCAGTCAAAATAATATATTCCATTATGTTAATTACATGATATCTTAATTTCATAAAAAATGGTAATTTTTTTTTATATAAATATGAGATAAAATATGAAGATAATATTATAAATGTTAAGGAGTGCTAAAAATAAAATTCTATTTTGTACTATTTACATTTGCATGTTTTATAAATATGATAATTAAATTATATATAATATAGTATATAAAAAATCAAAATTTTTATCTCATTTATCATTTATCATATTATATCATTGGATATATTTTTTTAAAAATAATGATTAAAAGAATAATAAAAATTTTAATTGTATAATCATCTTAAAAAATCTCATAAATAGCTTTTAAAATCCTGCAATTTTTTAGATCCACTCTTACCACACCACCACTTTTATAAAAAAAATTATATCTATTTATATCAATAATATATAATATATTACTTATATCTTATTAATTTTTTATATAAATTAAAAAGCATATAATTTTTTATATATATTATATCATATTTTATAATAAATATAATGTGTCATAGGAAACTATAATAACCATGATCGGGGGTTCATACAAACATTTGGATAGTGTGAAATATTCAGTGTAATTAATAACAACATAGATTAGAGAAGAATGAGTAATATTAATAATATTATACGTATTTATTTTACACATGTAATTATATATATATTTTCACATATTATTATATAATTAAATATTATTTTATTTTTAATTTAAAATTATTTATTTTATAATAATATATATAAATACGAATATGTCTGTATATTTGTAATGATTGACGCCGAAAAACGTGTTGTCATCGCATGGGAAAATCAATCTTAATCCAACGGTTAAGATCATTAAGACTGACATTTAATACTTGTTTAGGAAGTTGCTTATGTCTGAATTCAAACCTGCTCGGCTGCTGGAACATAATTCTTGCTTAGAACATAATTTTTTAATTATTATTTTTCTTTAAAATATTTTCATAATGAAAAAATTTAATCTTCTTTAAATGGAAAATGTGTGCAAGCGATTGAGATGACTTAACTTTTATAGACTCAATTGAGATGACTTGCTTTTTCTAACTATGTCTTTGTGGCTTACCTTACACTTGAGCCAAGACAACTATATTTTATATGCTTTGCTAGCACAAAGAACCGAGTAACTCACATGCCTGACCTTCAGATAGTGTTACTTGTAATTTTTGTTATACTTGTTACTGTCACTTTTCCTTCAATGTCTATTAACAACATTTTTTTTTTTAAATTTTTAATTATTATTTTTCTTTAAAATATTTTCATAATGAAAAAAAATTAATCTTCTTTAAACGGAAAATGTGTGCAAACTATTGAAATGACTTAACTTTTATAGACTTAATTGATCAGGAATAGGTGCAGTGTAACAAAGATCTGTCTAAGGTCTATGTTATTCGGTCTCTGTTATAGTGTTTATATTGTATCTATTCTTGATTAGTTGATTTTACAAAAGTAAAGTCGTCCCAATCATTTAAACACCTTTTTTGTTTAAAACATATTAAGTATTTTCATTATTAAAATATTTTAAAGAAAAATAATAACTAACAAAATTATAAAAACAAAATAGAAACTAAGTTATTAACAAATATTAATGGAATGGTGGCAATTCTAGGTATAGATAAAATGCAAAAGACACTGTCAGTTGACCACACGCATGAGTTATTCGGTTCTTTAGGGTGGATGAGCTTATGAAAAATAGTTGTTCCGGTTCAAGTGTTGGGTAAGTCAAGAAGATGTAGGTAGAGTAAGTAAGTCCGTTGCGATGCTACCGATAAAAGAAATAGTTTCTTTTAGTTAGATAAGACAATTAATTAGAAAAATAATTTTATATCATTTGAAAATATAAACAAAATATGATTTGATGGATTGACTTACAATTTATGATCCTCGGTTGTATAATTTGGAATGAAATTTATATTAGTAAATTTAAGTAATTATTTAAAAATTTTTTAATTAATGTATACATAGGCCGACACAGTTTAAAGCCCGACCCCGACCCTATATTCATAGGGCTGTGTGGCCTTCTGGTTTGTTCAAGCCAACCTGAACAGAAGGCCCACAATTGTGTGAGCCTTAGGCCTGACACGACCTCTAGACTTGGTAGGCTATGTCGAACCATTGCACAAAAAAAATAAAATAAATCAAAATTTTGTATGATAGAGACTTTTCATATTTGTATGTTTGAAGTAGATGGATCGTTTTTATATTGAGGATAAGTTGGAAAGATTTCTGGAGGCCACAAATTTCTAGTTGATTTATTTATCTACTAATAACAGTACCCACAAAATTCCATGTAAAAGCTGATTTCTAGTCTTTGTGCTCATAAAATTATAAAATATCTTCTTTTTGAATTAATAAAAAATAATAATAACAATATACTTGTATATAAAATTAATAGTTATATTTACAATGTTGAACATAGACTTTTAAAATCTTGAATTGAATCTTTTTTGAGTTTAGTTTGAATCGAATCTAAACTTATTTATAACATGCACGTACTTGTCATCCATTTCTCTCTGCAAATAAAAAATATGACTCATATTCAATCATTGTTTAGACTATTCCAAATCACTACATGTTAAAATAGTAAAAGATTGGAGCTTTAGGTGGAGGTGCATGTTTTTCAAGGTTGAATAGGTCCTCTAAGGGTGCAAATATTCACCGAGGTGGGATTGTTAAAATGTGACTCATATTCAAAGAATTGTCTACTTAAAGTTCCATAATCTAAAGAAGTCTAATTGAGTTACAATTGTAAGTTTTGATTATTTATGTCACTACTATATAAGAGAAACCCTAATTTATATTATGAATGGTTCAAATTAGATTTTCTTTAATTTAATGATATTAACCACTATTTCGTGGAACATATTGTCAAAACAGTAATCTGTTTCTGTGATTGATTTTTGCCATAATTTTCTCTTTTGAGGGCAGAAAAATTTCAATTCATTATCTACTAATTAAATGACATAACATAGGCAAAAGACAAGTTTTAGGTTATGTGGCTGATCACCTGGATTAAAACTTTATTTTCAATGAAAATAGAAAGAAATTAACCTAAATTCAAAACCCTTCTGCCTCTTCTTGTTTCGTTTTTTGCAAGTTTGGCTCTGATTTTGGTAAGTCTTGTCACTACTTCTTTCATGATGATCCTGTCCAGAGGTGTTTCTCTTGTACATTCCATAGCCAAGCTCAAGATAGATGACACACATTCTTCCTTGGCTGAGAAATGTTCATCATCCCTTATAAGCAAATTTGTGTCCACCACTTGCATCACTGTGCTGTCTAATGATTCACCAACCCACCTCTTTAAGCTCATTTCTTCTGTAAACATTTCATTTGTTGGCTTCTTCTTTGTAAATGTTTCCATTAGCATGATACCATAGCTGTACACATCTCCTTTTCTAGATATTTTTCCTTCTCTTCCGTATTCTGATCATAGTAATCACATGCACTTTCATTGCTACATATATAAACAATAAAATATCCAAGTTTTAAAAATAAAAAAAGATCACAAAACATGGAGATATCTAACCATCACCTGTTTTTATTGAATGAACCGAATTTTATTTTATTTTATTTTTTTAATTGAAGGTAGCGGTGCGTATAATTCGCTTCCAATTGTAAAGCCAAATTGAATTGTTTAAAAATTATGGTTTGATTTGAAAATTTTCTCAATTGTTATTTTCAGTTTGGGTTACGGTTTAGACAATTTTCAAATTGAACTAAACTGTAAACCATGTTTTTTTACAATACAAATATATATAACTTTATTTGACATAATTTTTCAATAAGCAATCAGGTGTATAATTTATTTTTTTCATATTTATTTTGTCATTTTCTTTATATGTATATTGTATATATATTTCATATTTATTTTACATATTTATATTATGTTCTAGAAAACAATAATTTAAATAATTTTATTAAATACTATATATTTAGAAGTCAGTTATTTTAATAGGTTTAAATCGTAATTTAAATTAGACCAAACCGTATTTTTTTTAGTTTGGTTTGAAACTTAAAATAGTTTGGTTTGATTTAAAAATTTTTCAAATAGTTTTTTCAGCTTGGTTTGAAAAATCTCTTAAACCGCACCAAATCAAACCGTACACAACCTTTATTGAAGGGATTGAACTTTTGGTTCAATAGATTAGTCTAAGAGTTAATAAGTCTATTTAATAGAATAAATAAAGTTCGATCCCTTCAATGCAATCATGTGATAGTTAGATACCAACAAGTCTTGTTATCTTTAAAAAAAAAAAAAAACTAGAAACAGTTACCTGGTGCCATATAACCAATGGTGGCAAGGGTCTTTGTTTGTGTCATGGAGCTTTCTTCACCTAGGAGCTTTGCAATGCCAAAATCACTCAAATGTGCAACCATATGTTCGTCTAGTAGGACATTGCTTGGCTTTATGTCACAATGAATTATAGGGACTAAATAGCCAAAATGAAGATATTCCAAAGCTTGAGCAACATCGATCATTATATCTAGTCTATGAGAAATGTCCAAAACATTATTCTCAGAAAACAACAATTTCTCCAGGCTCCCATTGGGCATGTATTCTAGTATCAAAGATTTAAAATCATTATTTGAACAGCTGCTGATGATTTTGATGAGATTTCTATGACGAAGACCTTTCATTACTTCACATTCAACTTCAAAACTTGTAAGAGCTCCTCCAAAATCCAAGTGGAATACCTTTACTGCGACTTGCATTCCTTCATCTAACCTTCCTTTGTAAACTGAACCATAACTTCCCTTGCCAAGCAGGTTGTTTTCATTGAATCCATCTGTTGCTCTCACAAGTTCCAGGTAAGAAATTCTTCTCCATGTTTCTCCTTGATAGATATCAACATTGGTAGGTGGCCTTGTTCTCTTTTTCCAGATCAACAAACACATAAGAACCATGATAACAAATGAGACTGCAAAGCTTGTTGGCAAAAGAATCGTTAGGAAAACCTTTTTAGTCCTTGATTTTCGATGAGTGCTTTTTTTGCATGGCAAAACTTGCAGTTGAGGAATTCCACACAATGCAAGATTCCCCATAAATGACTCAGCCGAGAAATTTCTAAAGGATCCTTCGCTAGGAATTTCACCACTTAGTTGGTTGAAAGATAAATTTAAATATTTCAAGTACAAGAGTGCCTCCAAAGACTTGGGAATCAATCCAGAAAGGTTGTTTCCAGATAAATCCAAGAATTCCAGGCTTTTCAAGTTCCCAAATGTTTCAGGAATGGAGCCTTGTAACCTATTGTATCCTAAGGAGAGAGATTGCAGATTTTCTAGGCTTCCCATAACAATTGGAATCTCTCTTGAAAAAAGATTCCTTGACAGATTTATAGCTATGGCAACCTTAAGATTTCCAATGCCTAACGGAAGGGATCCGTTCAGATAATTTGATGACAAATCAAAGTACAAGAGATCCTCAAGGTTCCACAAAGTTGACGGTATAGAAAAAGTTAACCTGTTTAAACTTAAAGACAATTTTCTCAACATACTAAGATTGCCAATGCATGCAGGAATGGCTCCATAGAACTTGTTTCCCCCCAAATTCAACTCATCCAATTCATTTAAATGACAAAAAAATTCTGGGATGAGTCCTTCAAATTTATTATTTTGAAGATACAAACCTTGGAGATTTTGTAATCTATCCATGGTAAATGGAACTGGTCCAGTCAATTCATTATCTTGTAATTTTAGTTCTAGCAAGTTTTTCAAGTTTCCGATTTCTTTGGGAATTTTGCCACTAATGTTGCAATCATTTATGTTAAAATATTCCAAAGAAATAGAAAGATTCCCTATGGAACCTGGAAGGATGCTATTCAATGGATTTTTGCCAAACCTTAGAACTCTTAAAATCTTGCAATTTGTTAGACTGGAAAGAAGGCTCAGATCAGAAGTAGATGTGAAGTAATTATCTCCTAAATCTAGTATCTCAAGAAAATTTAAATTTCCAATAGCACCAGGAATGAAGCCTGAGAATGAGTTAGATGAGATATCTATCATAGAGAGCTTGGACGCATTGGTGATGAAATTAGGAAATGGCCCACTGAAATTATTTTCCCATAAGAAAAGACCCTTAAGGTTCGGCAGCTCTGCAATTGATGGAAGGATTCCAGAGAGTTGATTGACATACAATTCAATCGTTTGCATTGTTGAAATGTTGAGTATAGTTGTTGGCACAGGGCCAATTAAATGGTTATATCCAAGTACCAGTCGCTCAAGATTGTGAAGATTGCCAATTTCATACGGTATCTCACCTGAGAAATTAGAGCTCAATTAGTGAATTGAATTATTATAACATCTTATTTCAAAAGCCCAATGCACTGTCAACATATTGATCATTTTGGACACAATTTATCACGGTTTTACTTATTGAGTTTTGCAACCCAACACGTTTTGATAGCTTAGAACTTTTAAGTTATTTAACCAGTTTTGTTTTTAAAACCTCAAATGAGATGAGATGCCTAAACATATCCAACATCTCTCTCAAGCTTTGCGGATGTGGATTTTTTCTATGAGTGTTACATTCACCCCTTCCCTTGTGGGACACAGTGTCCTCGCTAAGTTTTGCCCTACTATTGTTTAAGAGGACATATGGAGTGGTTCGATACCATTTATAATATCATACTCCAAATAGCTCAACTTATTGTCAAGATTTAATTCGTTTTGGACACACAATCCATCATAGTTTTATTTTTAACATTGCATCTCAAAACGCATTTGGATAACTTAGGAGCTCATAAACTATTTAATTAGTTTGAGCTTACAAACTATTTTACCAGTTATAATTTAACATTTTCAAGCAATATGAGATGCCCATATATACCCAATTAGGGATGGCAACGGGGAGGGGCGGGGAGGGGATCTCAATCCCCGTCCCCATCCCCGTAGGGGATATCAATCCCGTCCCCAGCCCGTCCCCGCTACGGGGATAAAAATGAATCCCCGTCCCCTCCCCGCAAAGAAAAATCCCCTCCCCGTACCCGTAAAAAAAATCTCTTTTTTATACCTTCTAAATACAATAGAAATATATTAAATAACAAAATTAAGCAAAATTAAAATTAACCTACCATTTTAAATATCATAAATATAATTTATTAACTACTTTAATATGCACAACACAAATTTAAATAAATTTGAAAAACATAAATAATTTAAAACTATAAAAATATATTAGTATTTTAAATAAATATATTAATATAAAGGGGCGGGGAGGGGAAGGGTTGGGGCGGGAAGGGGACACATGTATCCTCATCCCCGGCCCGTCCCCGATTACGGGGATTTTTTTTATCCGTGTCCCCGTCCCCTTCCCTATTTTTATCAGAGAATCCCCTCCCCGTTAGGGTCGGAGAGGGTTGGGGCCCCTAAAGTCGGGTCTAAATTGCCATCTCTATACCCAATATCTATAAGATGTTAAAATTATAACAAAATGAAATTATGTCATAATAACATAATGTTTTGAGAGAGTTTTATCACTTACCTGTTAATTTGTTCGAGTCTAGATATAGATACTTGATTAATGTCAAGTTCCCAATTTCTCTTGGAATATGTTCTTCAAATTGGTTGTTTGACAACACAAGGATACGAAGCATTGTGCATTGCCCCAAACTGTTTGGAATTGGACCACTGAGGTGATTATAGTACATGTACAGTACTTCAAGATTGGGAAGATGTTGGCACACGTTTTCTGGAAGGCTACCAGTCAGGCTATTTTTTGAGAAGTCCATGCCAATTAAAGAAGAAAGGTTGAAGATAAGTGAGGGAATAGTTCCTGTCAAGGAATTATTTGACAGTGATAATAGCTCCATTTTTGCAAGATTGCCAAGCTCTTCTGGAATTTCTCCTGCAAAATAAATATAAATAAACAAAATATTTTTTAGAAAAATTGTAATATCTTGGTCCAAATAGCTGACTCATTGTTAACATATTGTCCACCAAGATAGCTTAAAAATTTATAAAATATTTAATCAGTTTTAGAAAAGTTACAATCACTATTCTATAAAGGTTTGTCCTACCATTGATTAAGAGGACAAATAAAATAAGTTTGATACCATTTGTAATATTCTAGTCCAAGTAGCCTATTTAATGTTATGATATTGTTTATTTTAGACATACAATTTATCACGGTTTTGTTTTTATCATTGTATCTCAAAAGCGTCTTAATATGTAGCTGAAGAGTTTACAAACTATTTAGCTAGTTATATTTTAGCATCCTTAAGCAAGATGAGATCCCTATACATACCTAAAATTTGTTGGATTAGTGTTACAGTTATAACAAAAAGAAACTATTTTATAATAACATAATGTTTGGAGAGAGGTTTATCATTCACCTGTTAATTTGTTCGAGTTTAGATATATATACTTGATTAATGTCAAGTTCCCAATTTCTCTAGGAAGGCTACCAGTCAGGCTATTTTTGGAGAAGTCCATGCCAATCAAAGAAGAAAGGTTGAAGATAAATGAGGGAATACTTCCTGTTAACGAACTATTCGCCAGTGATAATAACTCCAGTTTTGCAAGATTGCCAAGCTCTTCTGGAATTTCTCCTACAAAATAAATATAAATAAGAAATTATTTTTTAGAAAAATTGTAATATCTTGTTCAAATAGAATCAATATATTGTCTACTAAAAGAGCTTGAGAGCTTACAAGCTATTAACCAATCTTGGGGAAGTGATATCCACTTTCTTACAAAGGTTTCTTTGACTATTGTTCAAAATGACAAATAGAGTGACTTTGACATTATTTATAACATCTTGTTCCAAATAAATTAGCCTATTATCAATATATTATTTATTTTGGACAAATGAACTTATAGACTATCTAACTGATTTTATTTAACATGTCAATCATTGTGAGATATATATAAATACCTATAATATTTCTTTAATACTTTATCGATATGAGATTTAATTATGAAAAGAATACTGGTAAAAACAACTGAAACCAAATTAGCATATAACTAACCTTGGAGTTTGTTGTATCCAAGATAGATCTCTCTAAGTTGAGTCAAGTTTCCAATTTCTTTCGGAATGTTTCCTATGAAATAATTGAATGACAAGGATAAGTTTTGCAAGCTTTTGCATGCTGATAAGGTCGATGGTATTTTTCCCTCGAACATGTTAAAATGCAAATAAAGCAATTGCAAATTGGGAAGATCATAAAAAATGCTTGCAGGGAGTTCACCGGATAATTTATTAAAACCGAAATCAAGGTATTTAAGTCGACGAAGCTGAGCATATTCCTCAGGGAGAGAGCCATAAAAGCTGTTGTTTTTGAAGTCCAGACTTGCAAGGAAAGATAGATTTCCTAGTTGAGGAGGAAGGGTGGCTGTGAGACCCAAGTGAGAAATATTCAAAGCTGTTACTCGAAGGTGACGAGCACCACAAGTTACGCCCATCCAATGACAAACAGAAGAACTTGAGGACCAATTGCTGGCCAACAAATTGCTTGGATCATGGCTTACACGAGCTTTCAGGGCAAGAAGAGCTTGTTTGTCTGTGGAAATGTCGGTTACTTGTGCATGAATGAAGTAAAGTGTTGAAAAATGAACTAGAAAAGCTAAGAAAATGATGAGAAATAGATTTCTCTCCATGAGAGCAGAACTTAGATTTGTTTGGTGTGGGCTTGGTGACATGTGCAGTGTGATTACACAAATAATGATACTTATAGAGAAACAATAATACCCACAAATCTTAAATCAACAGATGTTAGGTATGTATGTAACTAAAAAACTAAGACATGACTAATTAATTAAATTCAAAAAACAAAATTAATGAAATGTCTATAAAAAATGGTACTGTCTTGACTTAACAACATGATTATTTCCGAAATCCGAATTTGTCTTCATCTCTTTTACCACTTTATCTCAATTAGTCAATCTCTATTCCTATTTCCAAGTCAATTTGCCCCACTTTTTATAAAAAATTGGAGCGTCTAAATTGAAATTCCACAAAGTGATTTAGTGGAGAGACAGAACTTCAATATTGGCGGAAAGGGCGCAAGGAAAGACTTGCCACTATTGACTTTTCAGCAGCTAAGCTCTTTCTCTATCTCTCAATAAGCTTATATATATATATATATATATATATATTAATATTAATAAAAGCTTATTGAGAGATAGAGAAAGAGCTTAGCTGCTGAAAAGTCAATTGAGAGATAGAGAAAGAGCTTAGCTGCTGAAAAGTCAATAGTGGCAAGTTTTTCCTTGCGCCCTTTCCGCCAATGGTTGAAGTTCTGTCTCTCCACTAAATCACTTTGTGGAATTTCAATTTAGACGCTCCAATTTTTTATAAAAAGTGGGGCTATATATATATATATATATAATTTCTTTTTTAGAGTGAAAGCAGATATGATTATTATTATAGGATGACACTCTCTTTTCTTTCCCTCTTCCGATGCCTTCCCTATTCATCATCTTGAAAGAATTATAAATTGGGTTATAAATTGAATGATAATTATTGACAGAATATTGTACAATTTATAGTATTACAATGTAGTTTGAAAAGGAAATCTAATTCTATGAAATAGGAAAAACAATATACATCGAATCAGAATAACATCGAATTAGAATCAGATCGAATCAAATCAATCAGAATTAGATCCAATTAGAATTAGACTGAATGGGAAAGTATTTATTATTTAACACTTCCCCGTAATTGCAATGGGATCTCACGAAGTTGCAGTTGAAGACATAAGGATAGAAAGTCACTCATGAGACAATCCATTGGATTGGTAGCCATGTGTAGAGCAGTTTGATTGTCACAAAATATAAGTAGAGATGAGTGTAATGGAATGCCAAACTCATATGTATGAGTGCTTGGTACTCGGACTCTGCACTAGAGCGAGACATAATAACCTGTTTCTTGGTAGTCCAACAAACAAGCTTACGACCTAGGAAAATATAACCACCAGTGATAGAGCGTCGTATTGAAACATCCACATCCCAATTAATATCTAAATAAGCAATGAGATGAGGGCTAAAGTCACGATGAAATATGAGGCCATGAAATAGGGTGCCCTTAATATGGCAAAAAATGCATTTGACTACACGCATGTCTCTATGAGTATGAGTAGATAGACGCTGAGTGACTTGATTCAAATAAAGGCAATATTAAACTAGGTGAGCATAAGATATTGGAGGCCATCGACCATGCTACGATGAAGTGTAGCATTTGGAAATGCGATATAATCAGTAGATGGTGATGTCTTGGAATGAATAAAAGGGGTAGCACAAAGAGCATATGAGTTAAGTTAGAAGCCTTGAAGTAGATCTACCAAATAACGATGTTGAGATAGATGTAAGGAGGCAGACTGTCGAACAATTTCCATACCAAGGAAGAAATTGAGGGAACCTAAATCCCGACAAGCAAAGACAAAATATAATGTCAAGACATAATCTATAACAACCAAGGCATTAGAACCAGTAATGACCAAATCATCCACATAAATAAGCAAAAGCACAACAAAGGTGGATTTATGGTGAATGAACAATGATGAATCATATTAGCTATTGTCAAACCCAAAGTCAAGTAGAAGTGTGTACAATTGATGATACCATGTTTGAGACGCTCGTTTAAGGCCATATATAACCCAAACAACACAATAAATATGAGATGGGTGACCAAGGTCTATGAAATTAAAAGGTTGCTCTATGAATTCTTCAATGAAATATCTTTGAAGTAAGACATTCTTGACATTAAGTTGATGTAGTGGCTAGTCATACATGGTGGCAAGAGTAAGAATCGTATAGATAGTGGTTGGTTTGACAACAGGACTGAATGTTTCCACAAAATCCATACTAGCTTGCTTGTGAAAACCCTTGGTAACTAAACGAGCCTTATATTGCTTAACTGACCTGTTAGCATGATGTTTGACTTTGTAGACCCATGATAACCTACCAAATTTTGCTGAGAAGATGGCGGAACAAGAACCCAAGTGTTATTTCTTATAAGCACATCATATTCCTCACTCATTGCTTGATGCAAATGTGGAAAAGATTGACCTTGCTTAAATGTGGTTGGCTCATAGAATGTAGGATTGAGTGCTTTAGCAGTAAAAACCTGAGGAATCATATAAAAAGAAGAAACCATGATCTCAATGATGCTTCAAAACTTGGGTCTGATAGGTGGTGTTTCAAATCTATCAGAAACAAAGGTATCCAAAAGTGTGAGAGCAACTGATGGTGAATCAAGAGGACTAGCAGTTTTTAGTAGTGACTAAGACTCACTGTTAGACTGTACATAATTAGATGACACAATAGGTGGACAAGAGAGATATGGGCCCATCATATTAGAGATTTGAAGAGTGGTAAAAGGAATTGACAATATATGAAACCTTAAAGGAAGCTCTGAAGAGGGGGGATCAGTAATATATCTAAGAAATATAGTCTCATGAAATAGTACATGGCAGGAGGTGTAAACATGACTAGTTGACACATAGAGACATCGATACCCATGATATGAAACATCACACTCCAAGAATAAATAAAGAACAGATCAAGGAGCCAGTTTATGTGGAGTAGGTGGAGTGAGCAAAGGATAATAAACACAAGTAAAAGTCTGTAAAACTCTATAGTATAGTCTAAGGAGCTCTAAAGTAAAACTTCAAAAAGACTCTTATTCTTAAGCAGTAGTGTGGGCAACCTGTCAATAAAAAACACAATAGTAGAAAATGCCTCTACTCAAAAGGCAAGCGATAGGTTCTCTTTTAATAAGAGAAAAGACCTTGTTCCACTATGTCATGGTGTTTCCTCTCAACAACACTATTTTGAGCAAGAGTGTAGGGACAAGATAATTGATATGTAATACCATGTGATTCAAGGAAAGAATGTAATAATTTGTTATCAAATTCACCACCACCATCAGAACGAATAATTTGAATAGGACATGAAAAAAGTTTCTCTATCATTAATTTAAATTTTGCAAACATAGTAGTAACATCAAACTTCCTAAACATTTATTTGCCTTACCTCCTAATTCTAAGGAGAAGATTGGTTACGGAGAAAAAAGAATGATAATGATGGGACAAAAGCAGGACCTCAAACATTAAGGTTAAGAAGTTCAAAAGGGTGGCAAACAGTATAAGTATGTTTAACAAAAAAGAGACGATGACTTTTACTAAGAGGACATACTTGTCAAATAGACAAGAGGTCTTACAAATGACAAACTAGATTGAACACGAAGGAAAATACTATCTTGAGCATTATGGAAGATGGCTGACCAAGATGACGATGCCAAACATCAAATGAGACACAAACAGATGAATAGGCAACAACGATAGGAGAAGTCAACTGATAAAGATTGTTATTGTTGCGACTAGAAGAAATAATTTGCCTTGTCTATTTATCCATAATCACAAAACTAGATGAATCAAGAAGACAAACATAATTAGTATCAGAGGTAAATTTGTGAATAGACAACAAATTTTTACGTAATGCAAGAAAATACAAGAAGTTAGATAAGATAACTAGAAAATAAGCAGGTTTCGACAAACAAAACCCTTGATGTAAAATTGACTATGAATGACCATTATTAACAATCACAGAAGACATAACAGTGTGAGGTTAAGAAGAGGACATGATCGAAACATTGGGATTCATATAATGTTTAGCACTAAGTCCAAAACCTAAGTTGAATCAGAGGGATTTCAAATGGACATAGTAGTAAAAGGAGTAGTCTCTAAATTTGTTGTAAGTGAAATTCCCTTGTTGTGGATAAACATGAGTAGAGTGCCCATATTTATCGCAAATTTGGTAAACACCTTAAGGAAGACAACAACCAGAGTTTGGATCAATAAAGGTTGATATGAGGGTTGAGATTGTTGGTGAAAAGTAGATTAACCACCATTATTACAACCACAACCATGTTTATTAGCGCCATAGAAGTGGTGCTTACTAGAAGACTTGGACGAACTCGTGGATTATGGAGAGGATCAAGTAGCAACCATAGCAACAACTAGAGGAGACCTACTAGACAGTTTCTTTTGAGGATGCTCTTCACGCGAGAGAAGATCATATAGTTCATCAAATGTAGTGGATGGTCAAAAATGTAAACCATCAACAATGTATTCCACAAAATTAGTATCAAAAATAAGAAATCCATTAATGGCAAAAGAATCAAGGAGAGACTTGGCATCAATGAGATAATCTGCCATGATTTGATTCGAAGCCTTTTCAAGAGTGTGTAGCTTGTCAAGAAGAGATTGAAGGTGGATCCTAGAAACTAAATTTAGCTAATGAACACAATTAGTATTGTTTGTTTTGTTTTGTTTTGAAAGTAATGTGATTAATTTGATACATTCAATATAAAAAATAGTGAAAGAATTAAGTTATTTTAATAGAAAAATATGAAAATTTAGTTATTTTAATAAGAAAAATTTAAAAGGTCAATCCATTCAATAAAAGAAAAAATTTGGTTTCTTTCATAGAAAAAAGTATGATAATTTGATACATGTAAATGTTGTTATCTTTTTAATTTTACAATGAGAGAGAAAAAGCAACCACAACTTTGTACTCATCTTTTGATTTAGTGACAATTTTTCTTCTGTTCGTGATTTTTTTTTTAATTTAGAATTTTCCATGTAAATTAACCCTATGCTATTTTTTGTTTCTTTTTTGTTTTTCTGTATTCCCATACTCATATCAATTTAATAAATAAGAAAAATAAAATAGAATAAAACTATATGTTGTGATGATAGTGTTTACATCCATATTTTTTTGTTATTATTAGTATATATAATATTATAATTTAAAATGTTATATTTGGGATCAATGAACTATTTATGAATATTTAAATGTCCATATCGAATTTTTATTAAAATTCAAAACAAGGATAATGATACTGAAAGATATTAAATTATCATATTTTATACCAACATAATTACGATATTATATATACACCTATATCTATTTTATACCAACAAGGATAATTACGATTTAAAATTTCAGTATCTAAGTAGTGCTCTCCACGCATTGAATTGGTTTCTCCGAGTTGTTCACTTAGGTATACTATATTATATATACACCTATATCTATTTTAGCACTGTATTCAATTTGAACTAGCTCAAATTCTCTTTTAATGAGATTATTTTATCTCTTTAATATTATTCATCCTATTGATGATATTATTTATTTTATCGATGATATTATTTATCTCATTGATAATCTTTAACAACATCTTTTGTTAGTTTGAATTAGTTCGAGTTTTAACTCAAGTTAATTATTTAGAATTTAAATAAAACTTAAATTAATTTACATTTGGGTTCAAATCTAACCGTAATTTATTTATGTATTTAGTATTTGAGCTAATCCTATGTAAAAAAGTCAGTCAAAGTAATATATTCTTTAGAAGTGATTATTATGGTAATATTTATAATTTGTTTAATTGGAAAAATATAAATAAAATAAAAGTTTTGAACTTAAGTTAGATTGTGACTTGGTAGGATCTTACGTTAGATTGTTTAATTGGAAAAATCCTATGTAAAAATGCGATGTGGTCGCATGTTAGTCCAAGAAACGAGAAGAAAGCAAGATAGGATCTTACGTAAATATTTGATAATAACAATTGAAATTAGCAATACATATAATTTTATGTCTATCATGGGTGATAAGAGAAAGTAATGGACTTAAGTGTATCACTCTTTGTTAGGTCTAGTGTTACAATTTTGTTTATATACTTCTCTAGCAAAAAATTCAGTAGAGTATCACTATTTGTTATATAAGAATTCCTTAGAAGAAATATTCAAAACCCTCTTATCTATGTTCAGTTCTTTGTATTTATACGCAAAGAGGTAAACAATTTAAACATGCCAAATATAAATTCTGTAAATTCTGTAAATATAAGTTTGGTGTATCTGGCTTCTAGTTTGCGATGAAATCTATTCGAATATGGTACAAGGTATTGACGTGAGTTATTTTCACAATCCCATTTGTTAGTACTGTAATCCATGAGAGAGAAGTAACTATTGCTCTGCAAAATGATGTTATATCTTGGGAAGACAATTTGGACGTTCAAATAGATGTTCAATTGCCAATAACTCTTCTATACCAATTGCCCTTAATAGTTAAAGTAAACCACATCAAGTATATTTATCATGAGTGGACCAAGACCTAAATAACATATAAGTATGATACATTATGTTAATTATATTATATCTTAATTTGATAAAAAATTATAATTTTCTCATATAAACATGAGATAAAATATGAAAATAATGTTATAAACGTCGAGGAGTGCTAAAAATAAAATTCTATGTGCAATTGTACCATTTGCATTTACTCTAGCCACACGTTTTATAATTAAAGGAATATATATCAATAACATAACAGTCGTATCATATATAATATAGTGTATAAAAAAGTTTATTTTTTGTCTCATTTATCATGTATCATATTGTATCGTAGGAGATTTTTTTTTTTTTAAACAATGATTAAAAGAATAATAAAAATTCTAATTGTACCATTATCTTAGAAAATCTCATAAATAGTTTTTGAAATTCTATAATTTTTCAAATCCACTCTTGCCACATCATCATTTTTATAAAAATATTATATCGATAATATATAATATATCGTGTAATATATCAATTGTATCATAATAATTTTTTATATATTTTAAAAAAAAAAAAATATATATATATATATATATTATATCATATTTTACAATAAATATAATGTGTCATAGGGTACTATAATACACATGATCGAGGGTTTATACAAACATTTGGATGATGAAATGTTCATTCTACTTCAAACTTCTTAACCGACTCTTTGGATGGAGAATGCAATCAATGAAAAGATATGAGATCACAGTGTAATTAATGATAATATAGAGTGGATAAATATTATGTATAACTATTTTAGGTATACAATTTTTTTATATATATATTTTTATATATTATATGTTACTTAATTTTTTAATTTAAAATTACTTAATTATATAATAATACATGTAAATATTCATATATTGTAATGATAGACACCAAAAACATGCTGTCATCACATGGGAAAATCAATCTTAATCCAACGGTCAAGATCATTAACGCTGACATTTAATACTGGTTTAGGAAGTTGGTTGTGTCTGAATTCAAACCTGCTCGGCTGCTGGAACATAATTCTTGCTTAGAATTAGTCAATTCCACATGGGGTCACCGACACAATTAAACTAGTTACCAATCTTGTCTAATATTTAATTTTTTTATTTATTGTTTGTTATAGTTATAAATTCCGTATTGGTAAGTACACGGAGTTGCAAGGGTGCTAAACAAGAAAACATTCGTTCTAAGCCGCTTAGTGGTAGAAGGTTTACGGCCTGTCCCTGTTTATTCATACCCAACGAACTTTCAGTAAAGCCCAGCCTATAATGATAAAGCAATATAGTCCATGACCTCTTGGTTCTTACAGTTTTGAATTTGAGTTTACCCCAATCATTGAAAAAATTTTAATATCTGAAATCGAATGCCTTGATTAAAGTACTAGGATCAAGATGTTTTAAGAAAACATGAATGTTCACATTAGAGAAAGACCTTTTCTATGTGGGGTGAATTTGATTTAAGCTAGCTTAACTTGAAAGAGTCAATTTCAAGTTAGAGTTACAACTTGACAGTTTAGTTTGAAATCGACTTTTTTTTTATCTGATTATGCTGTTTATTCTTCCAACAACATTTTTCACCCCTTTGATGATGTTATTCAATTCCACTGACAACCCTTCAATGATGTTGTCTATTAGCTCAAACAAATTCGAGTTAAACATTACGAATTCAATTTAAGTTTGTGTTGACCTAGACTTAGCGATTGAATGTACCCCTATCTATGTATTCGATTGTCCCTTTTTGTTTCCGGATTGCATGAATTGAATGTAGTCGTGATATTACAATTCCAACTTTTGCAAATCCAAACTAAACCTTGTATAATAATCTTAAAAAATTCCATTCATAATCATAACTGCACAAGGAATAAATTTTTCAAAACTTCAAACTTCTTAATCGACTCTTTGGATGGAGAATGCAATTGATGAAAAGTATGGGATCACACTGTAATTAATGACAATATAGATTAAAGAAGAATGATTAAGACTACTTGTATTGTAATCATGGACACCGAAAGTTTTCCAAATTTCTTTGACACTCTTGCATCCTATAATATGATGGGTAGACTCTTCTGTGAAAGTCCCCGTTATCCAACTTCTAAGAAGTCCATCCTTGTGCTTTCATTGAGTGTAGGCTAGACTGGAAATGGTGTTGTTTTCCTCAACAATACTTGTTGCAGAAGACTCCCCTTCAATCAGCTCCAATTCTCCTGTTGTTTCAATTAGTTGAAGTAATTGCATTCTCCACGCAAGATAGTTGACATCATTTAGTTTGATGGAACAAATGCTAATCAAATGATGTAGGGATGTAGTATTAAGAATAAGGGCATTGGTGTTTATTTGTTTCAAAACCATACTTATAATTCTGTTGTATTAAGAGGTAGACTCTGATACTATGAAGAATTCAAGAAATGGTGATATTTTTCCCTGTATACCAGCCATGATTTTCATTGACAATATATAAGAAAAAAAAGATACATAACATTTCTTGATACAGCAGAATTACTGAAAAAGATTGAAGAAGTTAAGCCTAAAGATGGGATGAAGGATTGAGGAAATTAAGTCTAACAATGAGATTTGAAATATATCTAATTATGCCAAATATACAATTAATGTTTATCCAACTTAATACAGCAAATCTCCAACTAATTATTTCCCTTAACACTCTTGTCACTAAAATTTTTGTAATCAAGAGGCTATAGAGCTGCAGCTGGAGTTGGCTGATGAAGGTGCCTTGGACAAGTGATTAAATGGCCATTGGTGAGACCAGCTGCTTGCATGAATGAGTGAATCACTGTTGGTCTCTTCACCATGTCTTTGCTCATACTTTCTGATTTTGAAGTCTTCACAGGAATCTTGTTAAATAATCTATATTGAGTATTGATTGGCTTGAACTTCTCAAGTCCCCACAAGTGCTTGTTAAATGATCCAAACTCTTTCTTCACCTGTGTATATATTTGGAACCATCTCATTGCCTGATATGTACGTAAATCGCTACAGTTAAATAAGATAGTAAGAAGGTTTTATTCTTGGGCAGGGGTGCATATGATCCAAGCTATTCATTGAATCCAAAGCTTGACTTGAATGAGCTGATCTTGAGTTGGAGTTTTAGCTCGATAGCTCTAGAGATTAATACAAATCGACCTAACCTAAACACCCCTTACTTGAGTTTAATTCTAATGAAAAATTGAACGCTCAAGTTTGGTGAGTCTAAGTTAAGGATAATTTGAGTTTGACTTCGTCTCTAAATTTGAAGTTTGAAGCTTGAAGCTCGGCTCAAGTGAAGGACTCATATTTGTTGCTTGGATTTTGTGACTCGGAATGGTGGCTTGATTTCTCATCTTATTGACAAAAAAACATCGTTCTACTTAAAAATAAGTAAAAACATCATTTATAATTGTTTGACGTGACTAAAATTGAGATGCGAGTCAATCTCAAATAAAATCGAGCTTTTGCCGGACTAGTAAGTCGAATTTCATGTAACTTATTGTCTTAGAAATGAGCCAACCCTTTCTACTTGAGCTCGACTCGTGTTTATCCTAAACTAATTTGAGTTGCGCTGAATCAAGTCAATTTGACTTTTGAGACCAAGCCAACTTGGAACCCTATACAACTTAACTTGAGATTGATTTATACTTGCAAACAAGACTATTCTTAATTTGTTTTAGATAGCATAATTTGAAGTTTAACATAATTCGTTAGTTCCAACATGTATGTTAGAGATTATGCAGAATCAATCAAATAAATAATCACATGTAAATCAATATAAAACTTTGTGTTTGCCATATTTATGAAACTACTTACCTAAAACGTGATCCCCATTGAGGTTTTTGGGTCATCTTTGATTGAAAAATTGTATATTCCATTGGCTAACTAGTCTCCACGACCCATAAACCCACAAGGTCTGCCTAAGCTGCCAATTTAATTGTAGCTTGACATAATTCACCTGATTTAATCTTGGATCAATCTAGTCAAATAAGTAAAATGAGTTTTAGCTATAACCTGGGCTGGATTTGTTACCAATTCTTAGTCAAGCTAACCAGTTCAGTCCATGTTTTGAAACAATAATATAAACTTGACAAATGTAGCTAGGATCCATGAAGCTATAGGGCCAGAGAGACAATTATGTTGAAGCCTTTATCACAAAGAGAAAGATTGATACAATAAAGTAAAATATTAGTAATTCAACATAATTGGCGTTGTCAATTGAGTGCCCTTGTTCCTCTTCATTCACAAACCACAGAAGGGCATTGTGCCTCAAGAGGTGGGCGTTGATGCTAGCACCTCTCAGTTTTTGCTTTATTATGGTTAGACATGTCAATTAGGTTGGGTCAGTGCACGACCCAACCCAAAGCATGGAAAAATTATACGACCTATTACTATAATAGGCTCTGCCAAGCTTATAGGCTGGCCCAACCTGTCATTGTTCATCAAATAAATATATATTTTTTTAAACTTTAAAATTGCAGCCTTGCAAGCTGTTACTGGCACGGTCAACAGGCCAGCCAGTAGCTGTTGGAGGTTTGAAATTTTTTTAAATATTTTTTCCCTTTTTTCGTCTATAAAAACCCACCCTTCCCCACTCTTTAAACTACACACATTTAGCCTCATTGCTGAATCTCTCATTCTCATTCTACATTCTCTTCTTTCAATCCCTTTTACATTCAACATTTTATTTATTCAATTTTAATATTGCAATTTCAATCATCAATTTCTCTTTGGTTTTTTAATATTTAAAAAAAATATTTAAATTTATTAATATAAATTTTCTTCAAATTAATACAACTGAGAATCTTAAAGTGCAAGTTCATTCTTCAAATCACATTTTATTTATATTTTCAAATGATATAAAATTATTTTTTATTACTAATTGTTGTATTTAATTAAATGAAACTTTTTATTTTATTGATGTTGCTCATTATGGACTTCCTTTTTCTACCTATGTCTTCATGACATAACTTTTATAGATTTAATTAATCAGGAATGAGTGTAGTGTAACAGAGATAGTCTAAGGTCTATGTTATATGGTTTATGTTATAGTGTTTATACTGAACCCATTCTTGATTACTTGTTTTACAAAGCTAAAGTTGTCTCAATCGTTTAAACACTTTTCTTGTTTAAAACATATTAAGTATTTTCATTATCAAAATATTTTAAGGAAAAATAATAATTAACAAAATTGTAAAAGCAAAATAGAAACTAAGTTATTAATAGATATTAATGGAATGATAATAGTTCTAGGTATAGATAAAATGCAAGAGACACTGTCAGAGGACTACTCTCACTGTCACGAGTCATTCGATTTTTCTTGGTGGTTGAGTTTATGAAAAATGGTTGTTCCAATTCAAGTGTTGGGTAAGTCAAGAAGACGTAGATAGAATAAACAAGTTTATTGCGATGTTACTAATAAAAAAAAGAGTTTCCTTAGTTAGATGGGACAATTAGTTAGAAAATGATTTTGCATCATTTGAAAATATAAACAAAATATGATTTAATGGATCGATTTATAATTTATGATCTTCAGTTGTATTAATTTAGAAGGAAATTTGTATTAGTAAATTTAAGTAATTATTAAATTTTTTTTTTGTTAATATATAAACGGGCTGACACAGTTAAGACTCGACTCTACCCTATATACATAGGGCTATGCAGCCTTCTGGTTTGTTCAAGCTAGCCTGGCCAGAAGGCCCACAATTGTGCGGGCCTTGGGCCTGGCATGACCCCTAAACCTGGTGGACTGTGCCGAATTGTTGTATGAAAAATATTAAAGGAATAAAAAAGTAAATCGGAATAGTGACTTTTTCATATTGTGGGCTTGAAGTAGACGGATCATCGGGAAATTAAAATAATTACCCCAAACATTAAGGGGCAAAACGAAATTACCCCAAACTTTTAACATTAAACGAATATGCCCCAAAATTGCGAAGAGACGAAAATGCCCCTCCACTCAAAATCCTCCTTAACCACGCGCACAAAAGCCAAACACACGAAAACAGTCCGTTTTGAACTCACGTTTCGCGCACTCGGCAACTCCGACTTTTTCCGACGATTTTTCCGACTTTTTCGGCAACGACGATGGACAAAAAGGTTAGTAAAACAACCCTTGTCATCTCTTTATGCATTTCATTTTACAATTTGATCGATTTGATGTGAAATTTGGGTGTAAATTGCGTTAGGGTTTGGTTTGAAATTTGGGTGTAAAATGCTTGATTGTTTGCTGATTGTGATGAATTATGTTAGGGCTTTTATGTTAGATTAGGTGTAGAGTTGATTGTTGTTGAAATGGAGTTTGAAAAACGAAGTTTGGACGGTGAAACGTGGCCACACGAATTCGGCAGTCACCACGCGAATGGCGCAGTGACCACACGAATTCGTGTAGACGGGGAGGTGTTTTGAACTTTTCAAACTTCGTGGACTACACGGAATCGTGTGGTTGGGGGTGAAACTGCGTATTTCATCGTGTGGTGGGCAATATTAGAAATTAGAAAACTTGGTGGGCTGGCAAACTTACGGTCAACCCCCCGAATTCGTGTGGTGGACTCACAAATTCGCGAGGTTGACGCGCGAATTCGCGTGGTGGACACGCGAATTCGCGTGGTGGGCCAAATTGCTGTTTTTCAGAGTTATCCAGCCTGCGTTTCTTCTGGTTAGAATCAGGGGGGCAGAATGCAATTCTATTAAATTTTAGGGCTTTTTTGATATTTTCCATATGGGATTAAATTAAAATTTAACCATCTTAAGGTTTTTTGGCGTGTAGAATTCGAATTTGATATCTATTTTTTCAAATAAGGCCTCTATGTATAAAATTGAATAATTTCTTCCATAAAATTTATATAAATTTAATATAATTGTAATTTAATTTTCATACAGGTAGCTGCACAAAAGAGAAAAAGAGACGAAACCAAAGATGAACTGCGATTTCCTCTCGAAAAACACTTCAAGGCTCAAGTTACTACACGTGGATATAGAGATATTGGAGCCGTGATCAAAAAATTATTAACAGAGAGACAATTACAAATGTTTCGACGTACATGCTTCGGACACTTCCTTGAGTTGAAGGATAGTCGATTTAGTGGGGTCCTAATACATTCCTTCATCCTTCGAGCGGTAAATAAGGTGACTTCGGGAGAGGAGTTATGGTTTCGGGTTAACGACGTGGATGTCAGATTCAGTGCGTATGAGTTTGCTATTATGACAGGCCTTCGATTTAGTCATTTGGTAGATATCGACCTCTACATTCCATCGAAGGCTACAGATCGGATCCTTCAGACATATTTTCACGGCTGTAAATCAGTTACATATGCTGATTTGAGTCGTGTGTTCCAGCAGAGACCGTGGGGGGAGGATGACACTGATGCAGTTAAGTTATCATTATTGTTTCATACTGAGGATAAGTTGGAAAGATTTCTTGAGGCCACAAATTTCTAGTTGATTTATTTATCTACTAATAACAGTACCCGCAAAATTCCATGTAAAAGCTGATTTCTAGCCTTTTTACTCATAAAATTATAAAATTGCTTCTCTTTGAATTAATAAAAAATAATAATAACAATATACTTGTATATAATATTAGTAGTTATATTTACAATGTTCAACAATAGACTTTTAGAATCTTGAATCGAGTCTTTTTCGAGTTTAGTTTAAATCAAATTTAAACCCATTTATAATGTGCACGTACATGTCATCCATTTCTCTCTGCAAATAAAAAATATGACTCATATTCAATCATTATTTAGACTACTCCAAATCACTACTTGTTAAATAGTAATAGATTGGAGTTTTAGGTGGAGGTGCATGTTTTTCAAGGTTGAGCGAGTCCTCTAAGAGTGAAAATATTCACTGAGGTGGGATTGTTAAAATGTGACTCATATTTAAAGAATTGTCTACTTAAAGTTCCATGATCAGAAGAAGTCTAATTGAGTTACAATAGTAATTTTTGATTACTTATGTCACTACTATATAAGAGAAAACCTAATTTATATTATGAACGGCTCAAATTAGATTTTCTTCAATTTAATAATATTAACGACTGCTTCGTGGAACATATTGTCAAACCATGTAATCTGTTTCTGTGATTGATTTTTCCCATAATTTTCCCTTTTAAGGCTAGAAAAATTTCAGTTCATTATCCACTAGTTAAATGGCATAACATAGGCAAAAGACAAGTTTTAGGTTCTATGGCTGATCACCGGGTTTAAAACTTTATTATCAATGAAAGTAGATGGAAATTAGCCTAAATTCAAAGCCCTTCTGCCTTTTCTTGTTCCAATTTTTGTAAGTTCGGCTCTGATTTTGGTGAGTCTTATTACTACTTCTTTTATGATGATTCTGTCGAGAGGAGATTCTCTTGTACACTCCATTGCCAAGCTCAAGATAGATGACACACATTCTTCCTTACTTAAGAAATGTTCATCATCCTTTGTGAGCAAATTTGTGTCCACGACTTGCATTACTGTGCTGCATAATGATTCACCAACCCATCTCCTTAAGCTCATTTCTTCTGTAAACATTTCATTTGTTGGCTTCTTCTTTGTAAATGTTTCCATTAGCATGATACCATAGCTATACATATCTCCTTTTCTAGATATTTTTCCTTCTCTTCCGTATTCTGATCATAGTAATCACATGCACTTTCATTGCTACATATATAAATAGTAAAATATGGAAGTTTTAAAAATAAAAAAAGATTACAAAACATAGAGATATCTAACTATCACTTGTTTTTATTGAATAACTAAATTTTGTTTTTCTCTATTAAAGGTAGGGATTTATATAATTCGGTTCAAACTATAAAACCAAACCAAACCAAACCATTTAAAAATTACGGTTTGGTTTGAAAATTTTCTCAACTGTTATTTTCAGTTTGGATTGCAGTTTAGACTATTTTTAAACTGAACCAAACTATAAATTGTGTTTTTTTAAATGCGAATATATATAACTATATTTAACATAATTTTTCAATAAGTAATTAGACGTACAACTTATTTTTTTCATATTTATTTTGTCATTTTCTTTACATGTATATTGAATATATATTTCATATTTATTTTATGTTCTAGAAAACTATAATTCAATTAATTTTATTAAATACTATATATTTAGAAGTGAGTGATTTCAATAGGTTTAAACCATAATCTAAATCAGACCAAATTATATTCTTTTAATTTGGTTTGAAATTTAAAATGATTTGGTTTGGTTTAAAAAATTTTTAAATCATTTTTTTAATTTGGTTTGAAAAATCTCTTAAACCACACCAAATTAGACTGTGCACATCCCTAATTAAAGGGATCAAACTTTTGGTTCAATAGATTAATCTATGAGTTAATAAGTCTATTTAACAAAACAAATAAAGTTCGATCACTTCAGTACAATAATGTGATAGTTAGACACCTACAAGTCTTGTTATATTTAAAAAAAAAAAAATGAAACAATTACCTGGTGCCATATAACCAACGGTGGCAAGGGTTTTTGTTTGTGTCATGGAGTTTTCTTCACCTAAGAGCTTTGCAATGCTAAAGTCACTCAAATGTGCAACCATGTTTTCGTCTAGTAAGACATTGCTTGGCTTCAAGTCACAATGAACTATTGGGACTGAATAGCCAAAATGAAGATATTCCAAAGCTGAAGCAACATCGATCATTATATTCAGTCTATGAGAAATGTCTAAAACATTCTTCTCAGAAAACAACAATTCCTCCAGGCTCCCATTAGGCATGTATTCTAGTATCAAAGATTTAAAATCATCATTTGAACAGCTGCTAATGATTTTTACAAGATTTCGATGACGAAGACATCTCATTACATCACATTCAGCTTCAAAACTTGTAAGAGTTCCTTCAAAGTCCAAGTGGAATACCTTCACTGCAACCTCCATTCCCTCATCTAATCTTCCTTTGTAAACTGAACCATAACTTCCTTTACCAAGTAGGTTGTTGTCACTGAATCCATTTGTTGCTCTCATAAGTTCCTTGTAAGAGATTCTTCTCCATGCTCCTCTTGGATAGAAATCAACATTGGTAGTTGGCCTCATTCTCTTTTTCCAGTATTTGATCAACACAAACATAAGAACCAGGACAACTAATAAGAATGCAATGCTTGTTGGCAAAAGAATTGACAAGAAATCCTTTGTAGTCCTTGATTTTCTATGAGTGCTTTTTTTGCATGGAGGAACTTGCAGTTGAGGAGCTCCACACAAAGCAAGATTTCCCATAAATGATTCAGCTGAAAAATTTTTGAAGGATCCTCCTCTAGGAATTTCGCCACTTAATTGGTTGAAAGATAAATTTAGATATTTGAGGTACAAGAGAGTCTCCAAAGACTTGGGAATCAATCCAGAAAGGTTGTTTCCAAACAAATCCAAGAATTCCAAGCTTTTCAAGTTGCCAAATGTTTCAGGAATGAATCCTTGTAATCTGTTGTATCCTAAGGAGAGAGATTGCAGATTTTCTAGGCTTCCAATTGCAATTGGAATCTCTCCTGAAAAAAGATTCCTTGACAAATTTATAGCTATAATAACCTTAAGATTTCCAAGGTCAAAAGGAAGAGATCCGTTTAGAGAATTTGATGAAAAATCAAAGTACAATAGATCCTCCAGGTTCCAAAACGTTGAGGGTATAGAAGAAGTCAACCTGTTTGAACCTAAAAACAATTTTCTTAGTGCAGTGAGATTGCCAATACATGCAGGTATGGCTCCATAGAACTTGTTTCCCCCCAAATTCAACTCATCCAATTCATTTAAATGACAAAACAATTCTGAGATGAGTCCTTCAAATTTATTATTTTGAAGATACAAACCTTGGAGATTCTGCAATCCATCCATGGTAATTGGAACTGGTCCAATCAATTCATTACCTTGTAATTGTAGGTTTATCAAGTTTTTCAAGTTTCCAATTTCTTTGGGAATTTTGCCACTAATGTTGCAATCATTTATGAAAAAATATTCCAAAGAAATAGAAAGATTCCCTATGGAACCTGGAAGGATGCTATTTAGTGGATTTTTGCTTAAGCTTAGAAATCTTAAAATCTTGCAATTTGTTAAATTGGAAAGAAAACTCAGATTAGGAGTAGATGTGAAGTAATTATGTTTTAACTCTAGTATCTCAAGATTTTTTAAATTACCAATTGTACTAGGAATGAAGCCTGAGAATGAGTTAGATTCGATATCTAGAATGGAGAGCTTGGAAGCATTGGTGATGAAATCAGGAAACGACCCACTGAAATTATTTCCCCACAAGTAAAGACCCTTAAGGTGTGGAAGCTCTGCAATTAATGGAAGAATTCCGGAGAGTTGATTGACAGACAATGAAAGCATTCGCATTGTTGAAATGTTGAATATCGTAGTTGGGACAGGGCCAACTAGGTGGTTGATTGCAAGTTCCAAGCGCTCAAGATTATGAAGATTGCCAATTTCACACGGTATCTCACCTAAAAATATGTAGCTCAATTAGTAAATTGGATTATTTTAATATCATAATATTGTCTATTTCGAACATGTGATCTATCACGGTTATACATTTTTTGACAGCTTGATAGCTGACAAACTATCTAACTAATCTTATCTTAGTATCCACAAACGATGTGAAATGCTTATACATACCCAATATCTGAATCGTGTATTGGCAATATGAGATTTAATTAGAAATATTACAATTACAATAAAATGAAATTAATTCATCATAACATAATGATTTGAGAGAGGTTTATCATTTACCTGTTAATAGGTTCGAGTCTAAAAATAGATACTTGATTAATGTCAAGTTCCCAGTTTCTCTTGGAATATGTTCTTCGAATTGGTTGTTCGACAACATAAGAATACGAAGCATTTTGCATTGCCCCAAACTGTTTGGAATCGGACCAGTGAGATGATTATAGTCCATGTATAGTTCTTCAAGATTGGGAATATGTTGGCACATGTTTTCTGGAAGGCTACCAGTCAGGCTATTTTGCCAAAAGTCCATGGAAATTAAGGAAGAAAGGTTGAAGATAAGTGAAGGAATAGTTCCTGCTAAGTAACTATTTTGCAGTGATAATAGCTCCAATTTTGCTAGATTGGCAAGCTCTTTTGGAATTTCTCCTACAAAATCATTATAAATAAGTAATATATTATTGAATGACAAAGAATATAAAAAAAATATTAGTAGCAGCAACTGAAAACAAAGTTGCATATAACTTACCTTGGAGTTTGTTGAATCCAAGATAGATCTTTCTAAGTTGAGTCAAGTTTCCGATTTCTTTCGGAATGGCTCCTGTGAAATTATTGAATGACAAGGATAAGTATAGCAAGCTTTTGCATTTTGATATGGCCGATGGTATTTTTCCCTCGAACATGTTAGCACTCAAATAAAGCAACTGCAAATTGGGAAGATTATCAAAAATACTTGCAGGGAGTTCACCCGATAAGCTATTACGACTCAAGACAAGGTATTTCAGTCGACGTAACTGTGCGTATTCCTCAGGGAGAGCGCCATAAAAGCTGTTGTTGTTGATGTCAAGCGTTGAAAGGAAAGATAGATTTCCTAGTTGAGGAGGAAGGGTGGCTATGAGACCCAAGTGAGAAATATTCAAAGCTGTTACTCTTGAGTGACGAGCACCACAAGTTATGCCCATCCAGTGACAAACAGAAGAACTTGTGGACCAATTGCTGGTCAACAAATTGCTTGGATCATGGCTTATACAAGCTTTCAGGGCAAGAAGAGCTTGTTTGTCTGTGGAAATGTCGGTTACTTGTGCATGAACGAAGGAAAGTGTTGAAAAATGAAGGAGGAAAGGTAAGAAAATGCAGAGAAATAGATATTTCTCCATGAGACCAGCACTTAGATTTGTCAAGTGTGGGCTTGGGGACATGTATGAGTACATAAAAATGATACTTATAAAGAAACCATTGACGTGATTATTTCCAGAACCCCAACTTGAACTTGTCTTTATCACTCTTATCACCAATGTCCCTGTATATTACTCAGTTGACATGTATAATTACATAAAAATGATGCTTACAAAGAATTGACATGATTGTTCCCAGAACCCCCAACTTGAACTTGTCGTTTCGCCTCACTTCCACTAACATATTAGTCAATTTCCACAAACAATTCCCACCAACAATTTCCAATTCCAAGTCTCTGTATATTAGTCAATTTCCACTAACAATTCCCACCAACAATTTCCAATTCCACGTCTCTGTGTATTAGTCAATTTCCACTAACAATTCCAAGTCGTTTTACCCCACTTCCAAGTCCAACAATTTCCAATTCCAAGTCTCTGAATATTAGTCAATTTCCACTAATAATTCCAAGTCGTTTTGCCCCACTTCCAAGTCCCTTTCAAGACGTTTGCCAAAGAAGACAAGTGAGGGATACGGTGACACTGCAACAAATTTCATCCAAGTTGACAAAATTTTCATATCAAAAAGTCAAAATTTTGTCTTAAAAAGTTAATCGGGACAAAAATTGTCACAAAATATGTGTTACCAAAGGGTAATGCTCCTGAAAATAAAAACTGTCCTTAATAATTAGTTATTGTGGATGAAATGGTATTTTGTAATAAAAGGATAAACATTGTGGGACAAAATATTTTATCCATAAACAAATTAGATTTCGTCCCAAATAACTCGATTTTGTCAAAAAAAAACCACATTTAGAGACAAAATTTTTGCAAAAAATTGATGACAAAATTTTTTGTGCTTATTTATGCAAATAATTGGGAAAAGAATTTTTCGTTCTTGGTTGTGTGATGAATTGGAGACAAATTTTTTTGTCTTTAATTGTGTGGTGAATGTGGGATAAAATTTTTGTATAGTGAATTAAAGACAAACTTTTTCATTCAGAATTATACACTGAATTGGAGACAATATTTTTCATGCTTGATTGTATAGTGAATTAGGGCAAAAAATTTTCGTCTTTGATTGTATGATGAATTAGAAACAAACATTTTTGTTCTTAATCGTGGGTTGAATCGAGGACAATTTTTTTTTGTCCTCGATTATATAATGAATTAGGAACAAAATTTTTTGTCCTTGATTGTGTGATGAATTGGTGACAAATTTTTTTGTCCTTGATTGTGTAATGAATTGGTGATACATTTTTTTTGTTCTTGATTGTGTTTTGAATTGGAGACAAAAAATTTTGTCATTGATTGTGTAGTGAATTACTAAAAAAATTTTAGTTCTTATTTATGTGATAAATTTGAGATGAAAATTTCAATTTTAAATGAAAATTAATAGTTATATTAATTTTCAAAGTCCAACAATTCATATAAAATATCTTTTCAACTAAATAAAAAAAATATTAATCATATTAAATTGTTATTATTATAGGTCAACTCAAAACTAAGTCATAGCAAAATATTATATATACATAAATGTATTAATTAAAACACCTAATTATAACTAACTTATAAAAAAAATACATAGAAAGTGTCACTCTTTGGTAGTAAAAAAATGTATTTTCTTTGTTAACTGAATGCTAAAATATTTTTCACTTTCATCACTATTTGGAGGGAAAAACCTAAACCTCTACCCATGGTCAAACTGTTGTTCAAATTTTTAGTTAGAGACATGAGTAAAATCATCATTTTACTTATACATTTAAAACTTCAAAATTTTTATCATTTCCTCTTCCAGGTTTTAAAAACTAACACTTTAACCCATCCCCAAAGTTTGAAAAGTTTAGATTTCACCTCTAAAGTTTGCTTTCTTCTTCGGCCACCATCGATAGCTGACGCTTTCCACTGATCTTCCTTCTTCGGTTACAAAGGATGGCGAAGGATGAACTTTCGTTGCCCAGATATGGACGACAAAGCGTCGTCCAAATCTGAAAGAATAGATAGAGGATGATGCTTCGTCGTACTTCATCGTCATGTCTAGACGATGCGACGAGCGACAAGGACAAGTTTTTTGACATTTTCTTTAAGCAATGGGTCAACACCCTATCATAGGTAAACTGAGAATATTAGTATATGCATAAAAAAGAGGACAATAAGATAGAGAACAAAGGGAGATGAATTGACAAATCACATACATAAAATCATAAGCTCAGTTGAAAGTACGGTAAAAAACCTAATCAAATGCCTCTACAGAGCTGGTCACATGCTCTACAACAAATATCCTAGGCGCCCTACCGCTCATTTAGTCATGAATTCAACATCATGTAGTAAAGTAATCACAGACTACTGACCATCAATCTTCATACTACAAGACCGCCGGAGCTGTTACAGAAATTTATAGCAGAAGCAATTTCAACGTTTTGGTAACAATTGCATTCACAAACTTCTCAATTACAAACCTAATCTCTAGTACTTCCACTACAATAAAATTTCAATTGGGATAAAATATTTAAAAATGAATTTAATTTTATTCTATAATAAGT